>NW_013672939.1:0-16420 GCF_000517525.1 Limulus polyphemus | reverse complement strand
AACAATCTTTCAGTTATATCATCTTTTTCAAAGATAAGTTTAACGTAGAAAACAGACTTGAAAGTTTTACATAAAACAGACTTGAAAGTTTTACATAAAACAGACTTGAAAGTTTTACACCAAACAGACTTGAAAGTTTTACACAAAACAGACTTCAAAGTTTTACACCAAACAGACTTGAAAGTTTTACATAAAACAGACTTCAAAGTTTTACATAAAACAGACTTGAAAGTTTACACCAAACAGACTTCAAAGTTTTACACAAAACAGACTTCAAAGTTTTACATAAAACAGACTTGAAAGTTTACACCAAACAGACTTCAAAGTTTTACACCAAACAGACTTCAAAGTTTTACATAAAACAGACTTGAAAGTTTAACACCAAACAGACTTGAAACTTTTACACCAAACAGACTTCAAAGTTTTACATAAAACAGACTTGAAACTGTTTCAAGACAATGAGCAAATTTTCTGTAGTTAAAGGTTGCTTGTCTCCAATGACATTAGAGGCTGTTCTTTTGCACTTTTGAAAAAATCATAAGTTTAATATATCAATGACTTAAATAATATTCAACATACAGTTTCTGTGTCATTGTCTTTAGGTTATTACAATTGTTCATTTCTTCCAATACTATTAACTGATAAATTTATTTCAACTATAAAAGCAGGGAACAATCATTTACATTTCAATCAGTTTCATATATAAAAAAAGGTAATATAAAGTTAATGGGCCTTTTTTTATCATCCAAACTTGAAAACTGATCATCACAGATATATCTGCTAGATGAGGAAACAAGACGATTCCAGTACCAAAAATAATTTTCACCAGTAGATGAGAGACACGGTACAGTAAAATGTATAAACCAACGACTGTATTAAAACAGATAAAAAAAAATGTCGAGATTTATTATGCCATCAGTTTATCTCTGAACATAAGAATTTATCATACAAGTCGTTACTACAGCCACGATAATAATGATGGTAAAGGGGTGAACGGAGAGGAAAATGTAGTAGTGAAGCTTATGAGTAGATTAAAAACAAATCTTTAACAATCAGGTTTGGTTGTAGATGTAATTTGGAACATTTCAGAAAAGATAGGTTTTGAATAAAACTGTCTTCATGTTAGGTGGGGGGCTCTACCCCACACTGCACAAACTTTCAGAAAATTTTTCCAAGCATATGACTCGTATGGTCTCCAGATCTTACCCTCGTTGATTTTTTTTGGCCATACAAGCTTTTCATTGACCTTAATTAGCTTGGTGCCTAAAAGATATCGTAGAAATTAAATAGTATCATTCAGCCGCGTATCACATTCTTTCAGGAATGAAAGCAATACTGAATATGACTGATGATCACACTGATAACATGTTTGAGATGCATATTTTGCGATAAGTTCCGTTTGGTGATTATTTTTGGCAGTAGTCATTTTTTCCCATGGAATAATAATAACAATTTTGTAGATTTAAAGACAAACTATAAATCAATTTCACAACATAGGCAATCTAAAAATCAAATTTCTTTTCACCATAGGTGATTGTGAATAAAACATAATCATCGAAAAAAAAAAAGGAAAGAAAAACAAAACAAAAACCATTAAAAACATCAGCATATATATATATATATTAACAAACAAGATTCTGTAAAGAAAAGAAACTCAAACATGAAAGAAGTTTACTATTCCACTTCATAGCTTATATGGAGTAACTCCCTCTCTCACAAAACATAATAATCGTAATGTGTTCCGGATATAGCATTCTTGTTAAATGTAGGGTAGGACTTACTTCTTACTCTCTCTGTAAATTGAAAGAAATGATTCCAATATCTCTAGAGACATTCGGAACTTACCTTGTCTGCTTTAACTTTTTTAAAAACTGCCTGAAGAATTTTGAAGTTGTTTATGTACTCATGTTCTAGGTTCGTTCTGAACTTGACTCTTTTTAACGGTACACATCCTGAAAGAACAAATATTATTTTAAGCCTTGATGTTTTCAAAGAATGAACCCATTTCTAAAACAGTGTGATACAGGTATAAAACTAACACAAAAATATAGCATTTGTGTTCATTGTTGGCTGGAAAAAGAGAAACTTTTCAATTTATTACATCCAGATTTTATTAAATTTTACTCACAACGCCTTTAAAATTATAGCAGTGGTACAGTGTGTTATTCTGTTGCTCCACTATCTAACTTTATGCTTCAGATCTGAGCAAATGGAAGAGGAAAACACTGACTGCACAGTTTATATCTTTATACAGATCACATAGTTGAGTACGTTACATCAAAATGCCACAGAATATGCAAATCAGTAAGTCATCTGATAACCACAGCCATTACATAAAGTTGTGTTAGAATGGCATATATCATAACAATATTTTTTAATTTCTTGCCATTTCATGGGTAGTATGTGATGCCATCAAAATTTTATTGCTTTTTAGACAATATGTAATAGCTCTTTCTGATGCAAAATATTCATACACCCAGATCAATACAAAGGAATTTGGATCAACTTGGGGCAGCAGGACTATCCAAAAATAGACCTACAACAAGTCGTAACCCAGCTATGGTAAGCACAGCGTTTTGTAACAGGAGAGAATTCATGAACACAAAAGCCAGTGGCCAAAACCATCCATATGCTCCAGCCAACAGTGTGCAACATAATAAAAACGTATGTCCATATAGAAAAACAATAAAGTTGCTTCCACAATATATCTGTTCAACTATAGCATACTTCATGCAACTGGAGAATGAAACTAGTACCTGTGCTATTCTGTATGAGGACATTAGTGTAGAGCAATTATCACACTCGGAATTTAACTTGATTATTAATTTAATAGTTGTAAGTAATCCTAATTATGATTATTCTAATTAGATCATTTGAGAAAAAATAAGGATTTCTCATTAGATATGTTTTTTTAATAATAAACAACTCATAACAGCAGGTAACTAAGTGCAGATCAATATCAATATAAAATAACCAGTTGCAAAACTGTGGTGCAAAAAGAGAAAACACTAGTTATCTAACTTTTTCTGGAGTGTTTAAAATCTTAGCGTAGTTAGGTCTCAAGGAGGAATCGGAACTCTTGCACAATTTCAGTTACCAGACTTTCCCTTCGAGTTGGCACTATGTTTCCTCCTGAGGACCACACTTATTCAGTGGAAACAGTAATGTAAATGAGTTTTATAAACATCTGAAACCACTGTTTGAATTAAACTTACAAAACAAAAAATCTAAAAACTAATATTTTCATAAAGATCGTTGGAACATTTCTTCAGTGCTGTAGTACCTGTATAAACAGATATTCTAACTTTCTAGTAGTTTCATTAACATCTTAAAACATAAGGCTCAATATAAAGGTTCACATGCAGAAACTGCAATAATGCTTAAAGCTAATAATAATACCACTAAAAAAACATCGAAAACATTACATTTTAGAAAGGTCATTTAGATATTCCTTTTCTTTGCTCTTTATTTATAATGGTAAATGTTTACTTATAATTTCACATTTTTTAACACACATGAATTTTGTTTTTACCATCACCATCTTCTTACAATCTCCTCATTGACATGACCTCCTGTCATCAAGTAACACTTTAACGATGTACGTAGCATAAAATCACAAAGTATACTAAAAAAACTGCTAATTCAATTCTTTATACAAGTAATCTGTTAATGTAACAATTATGTTTGACACAAAAATCCTTCTCACATTTAATAATTATAAAAAATAAAAGAAGTTTTTATTTCCATACAAGTCACCTGAATTGATCTTTTTTTATCCTTTACGGAAAGGTACAATAACCCAAGAATATCAAAATTAATTTCTTAGTTATCAAAAGGACTCACCACGAAAAAGAATGTCCATAAACTGGCAGTATGCTGCACCTGATATAAAAATCATATTCAAGAATTACAAGAAGAAATATTAGAAACAGAAGAGGTAAATGTATTATATATACTCATTATTTGTACAACTAAACGTCACTGACATTTTGAACTTCACAAAGCCTGATAAGTAACATTATATTAATAGATTGGTATTGTTTTTTACCATAACACAAAGCCTGATAATTAATATTATATGACTAGATTGGTGTTTTTTTACTATAACACAAAGCCTGATAAGTAACATTATATTAATAGATTGGTATCGTTTTTTACTATAACACAAAGCCTGATAAGTAACATTATATTAACAGATTGGTATTGTTTTTTACTATAACACAAAGCCTGATAAGTAACATTATATGACTAGATTGGTATTGTTTTTTACTATAACACAAAGACTGATAAGTAACATTATATTAACAAATTGGTGTTTTTTACTATAACACACAGCCTGATAAGTAACATTATATTAACAGATTGGTATTGTTTTTTACCTACCAATCTGTTAATATAATGTTACTTATCAGGCTGTGTGTTATTCGTTTTTTACTATAACTTTAATCAGAATTGATATTCTTGTTAACTCTACTTGGCATTCTAAAGTAACAAAACAACAGTAAAAAAGAATAATACTGTGTAATAACAACAAGACACTTCTTACAACAGTAAGCTGACAAAATGCTCTTATTTGATTTACTTTTAACAATTAATGTTGCACAGTCAAAAAACAATAATGTGGGTGACAAAAAACTTAAGTACCTGTACATAGTTCCTCAATCTTGCTATACTGAGTCTGTAAACATCCATTCACCCAACTTAACATATCATGACGACTGAGGTTTTCAGTCGTTGCACTGGTGGCATAAACATTTACACACACTGGTCCTGACATAACCTGTTATAAGGGAAAAGAAAAAAAATCAGTATAATAGTAAAATAATAGCGTGTTGTGCAGTAATACTTTGTTATGAACCAAATGTTGATTCTTCACAATTCCCATCAGAATACAAACCACAATGTTTCAACTTTAGTAGCAACATGTTTATAGGACAAAAAACATGGTTAGAGAAATCCTTTGCAGTTAGTTTTGTTTGTGAGTAAAAAAAGGTATATTTTCTTTGAAGTTCTTAACAAATTTTCATGCTGGTGGACCTTCCAAGTAACCGAGACTGATACAGCTGACTGACAAACTACAATTCACAATACTTAAAATTACTTTAAAGTAATGAAAACATGAACATTTTCTTCTTTGCTTGCACCTATGTATTCTTAGAATTGGTATTATTTGGAAAATACTAATGTTTCTGTTCTCATCAGAAACCTGTTTTCTCTCTCTCTCTGCAATAGTGAATTTGAAAACTTTTGTCATTAATCATTTTACATGCACAATTTCTTTGTTTAGAATAAAAATGTAAAAAAATCATCAATATATGTTGATTATTAAAAGATATAAACAATCAGACCTCAAAATTAGCAACAGATGGAGCAAAGCAGTGACATTTTATGATAAACATCAAGTATGACACCAAAGAAATGTCATATATAAACTTGTATCAAGTCCATGTATATGATTTTGCCACATACTTGTGCATTGCTTGAGGGACAGTCAAGAAAAAAGTTGGAAATATTATAAATCCAGTTTCCATTTCAAAGTTCTAATGCAAACCAATGAAAATACGGATAATTATAGTATTACTGGTTGAATAAGTCAGTGGTTCCCGAACTCTCTTAGTCTGAGGCTCCCTTGATATTGATAAAAATGTTTGAGGCCCCCAAGCTATAACTTTAGCGTGGTGATTGAAAAATGGTGCCGTAGTAAAAACAATAACATCTTCTTTCAACATACTGTTTCTTTTAATTAATTCAACATTATTTTTATTGGCTTAATGTTTATTTAGAATTAAAATTAATTTGGCATCTTTGTTTTCTGCTCATTTCTTGGTGGCCCCAGCTCCTAGTTTGGGAAACACTGGAATAAGCCATACCAAAAATTAAAATTCAAATGCTTCAGAATATAATATTCAAAATTAATTTTAATTCTTTTCTCAATTATATGAGATACATAGCTTTTATGTAGGATATGGAGGACCTAATGTATGAAATTCTCACAAAACATGGAAGGCCCATATATATTAGAATCAATTAAATTAAATCTAATTTCATTCATAATATATATATTATTATTATTATTAATATTATAAATTGTTTATTGGCACTTTTCACACCGGATTTATGTCTAATTGGTGACCTTTCAGAAACAAAATCCATCGTAGTTTAAACAATTTGACTTGATAATTTTGCATAAATCTGAATAAAGAACCAAACATTTTTTGGACCAAAAAGTGCATTGCGTGTGAAGACTTTTTTGGAACCACATGGAGATTGATGAATTGCTGTTTTGTAGTTTACCATTAAAGTTAACAATATCATGACATTTTAAACTTCTGAATCCATGTTTCATTTGTGAATTTCACAATTCTCTTGTAAAAAGACTGGTTATGGAAGAAAAGGTTGGTGTGATGGTTGATCAGTCTCTAAAGCCATCCAAGCAATGTGCTGTTGCTAATGGTAGGGTAAATAAAATTTTAGGTTGTATCTACAGAAATATTGAATACAAGTCTAAAGAGGTTATAATTTCATTTTCTGGGTCACTAGTTAGGCTACATTTGGAGTATTGTGTTTAATCTTTGGCTCCTTACCTAAGAAAGGACATTGAATTGTTGGAAAGGGTTCAGACAAAGCCTATTAGAATGGTACCTGGGATGGAAAGGTTGTCATACAAAATTTTTTTCTCCAGAAAAAGAAGAGTTAAGAGAAGATCTGATTGAGGTGTCTAAGATTGTCAAGGGAATTGATAGTGTTGATGCATCATCTTTTTTTTTTTATATTTGACAATGAGAACAGCAGGACTAGGGGACACAAATATAAATTTTAGCAGAGTAGAAGCCATCTTCAGCCAAGAATTTTATTTTTCTAACACAGTGGTTGGCCTTTGGAATGGGTTGCTTTAAGATGTTGTGGAGGTAGCAAATTTAAGTGAGTTTAAGAGAAAGCTTGATAACTATATGAATGATGGAATGAATTTTATGGCTTTGATGTTTGTTTTTTTAATAGGTTTAGTTTAGTGGATGGGATAGCCATTATGGACCAATAGGTCCCTTGTTGCCCCTAAATATTATGTTATGCACTTTTCCTACTGGCAGTTCATTTGTTGTAATAATTTCATTTTATGCGTATTTCTTTAGAAAAATAAAGTATTAATGAAAATGAAATAATTTCTGACATAATGACTCCAGATTTTGAAAATTACATATGTCCTTTATTTTCTATTTCTGTAAAATGGCTTTAAACTGTTGACAGTATGAAAAGTTACTTTTGCTGAAATGGATTTCACTCGTATTTTGAGCTGTGATTGAATTAATTGTCATGTAGTCTAAATACACTTTTGATTAATTTAAGAAATACAATTTCCAATATTGTTAGTATTAAAACATGTAAAAGTTAATAAAAACTAAACACCCAAGTTACATTAACCAGCATAAAATTTTAAAAACGTTTATTATTACAAGTTCAGTCATTGAGACAGTTTAACTTTTAAGTTATAACTGAACACATAATAATTTTGTATACTAAATTATTTAAAATATGAAATTTAATTTATCATGAATCAGGTTATACTAAGTAACACAAAATTTACACACGATGTAGTATTTTGACAACTTTCTACAATACAAGAAAAAAACAATCGGGTGTGGTGTTTCAGTTGCACACAATCATTGATTAAGCCTACTCAATACCTCACCAGAACTAAGCAGAAGAGTAAGACTAAGAATGACATATAACTTATAGTTATAAGCTGTATTAGTATGACATTTTTAACGATTTTAACATTTCTGACATTATTGTTACATAGCTCAGTTAAGTTTTACTTTTATATATCCTAAATCCGGAAAATAATTGCAGTACTTTTTGTTTTAAAAATATTCAACTTACTCTGTTCCTAGAATAGCGGTCCACACGTTTCTCACCACAAGCTACCGCCCGGCGTTCAAAACTTTCACTTCCGGTAAGTTAAAATATGTTTGAGATAAATAGCAAGCTACTCTTTTTGATATACATTAATGACAGTGATAAGGGAATGGTCAATAAATTGGTTGAGTTTACTGATTATATTAAAGTATTTTGTTTAGTTGGCTTTGGGGGGGATTCTGTTGTTTTACAAAAGAATTTGAATTATTTAGGGAATCGGGCAAATAAAGACCAGATGACATTTAATTATGCAAATAAAGTAATATATCCGTGCTACCTTAATTTAAACTATAATTATCACTTTGATGGATTGTTTGGTTGTTGTCAAGCTCAAAGTTACACAGTGGGCTATTTGTGCTGTGTCCACTACAGGTATCGAAACCCGATGGTTTCGCGCTTTAAGCAGTCAGACTTATCGTGGAGCCACATGTGACTCATACAAATATATAAAAATCATGCTTCATCGAGTTAATCTAGTTCACACCAAAACAATTGTTATTCACGCAATTTTACAGCATAAATAACGTCTCATTCACTACTGTATCTGTCGTATTTCAAACAGGCTGAAGTATGTACCTTAGTATTGGTCGAAATACCTTGTCAGCAGTGGTTGACACATTATTTTTCATTCTTCTTTACTTTCATTCAAAGGTCTTATAATTGTATCTTGCGCAATGATATTGTAATAACATGTAATATTTGTCATTACATGTTCTTTACTGTAGTCTCCCGTGATGATCAGCAGTAAGTCTGAAGGCTCATACAGCTCAAATTTGGGTTTCGATTTCTTTGGCGGACACACCACAAATAGCATATTTTATCATTGTGCTAAAAAAAAATAACTTCTAGGAGTCTAGCGTGGCCTAGCGGTTAGCATGCCTGGACTGTGAATCTGAGGGTTTATGGTTTGTTGCTGCAAAAACGCTCTCTGCCCTTTGTGGATGTGTGTGAACTGTAAAAGTAACAATCAATTTCTACCATTTGGCCAGACAAGGGAATCAAAAGAGTTGGTGGATTCTCTCGTCTCTTCGTTCAAAACAAGAAATGTTCAGATAGCACTTGAATAGCTTTGCGCGAAAATTCTCCAAATACAACACGTATATTCTCATTGTAAATTTGTGTATAAATAAAAAATTCTATTTTCAGTATAACGCTGCTACATATTATTATCAGTTTCTTTTTAAATATAAAAAAAAAAGTTTTTAATTTTGATGTTTTCTTGTTGTGGAACACATTTTTTATTGATATTTATGCATTATTATGATTAGTTTATTTTTAAATAGAAAAAAACCACTATTAGTTTGATGTTTTTTGTTTTGGAATGAATATTATATTATTTTGCTTTTACAGATTTTTATTGGACTTGCATAGATGACTTTTATCTGGAATGTGTTCATGAGTGTATCGTGAGGCTTAACTTGTTCTATTTTACGTCTATGTGCAAGTCATTGTAACGATTTAGGCTTAGTTCCAGCTTATAACTTACACGGTACGCTCGTTATAAGATAATCAGAAATGGAATATTTAATTGGAATAGCTTGCCAGGATTTTGTTCTTGTTGCGGCTGATACAACAAACGCATCTGGCATAGTTGTTGTACAGAATGGTAAGTTGCAACCTGTAAAATTGTAGCTAGTTTTTGTTTACTTAATTTTAGTTTTATCGACATATATATTATTTATTTTATGGCACGAACAGCCTAACTCACATTGTCAATGTCATAGCCAAGACTTCTTAACAACAATCTATGTAAATGTAATTAACTATCCAATTTCTACACACAGTAATAGTTAAAACAAAATAACTAGGGCCTTAGATTTCTTTTTCAATAAAAAAAACAAACAAAATAAAATACGTACAGGAGTTGGTTATAGTTTAGTGTAAGTAGTGAACGATTATATGAACAACATTGAATAATGGTAAGTTTAGAGCTGTCTTCTGAGTTGACAGAGTTGGGTTTTAATTTTGTAACATTATACAAGATATTAGTTTTGAAAAAGGAATACAATACTGTATAGACATTACGTATTTTACGTAGTTGATGAAAGTTTCAAGAACCAAGGTAAATTCCACTGCGATTGTTATTTTTTGTCATAAACAGAATATTAAGGTATTTTCAGAGCTTAAGGCACCAAAGCAGTGATCCTTCAGGTATCAGTTTCTGATCATGAATTGAGTAGTAATAGTAGTTAAGCTACACTCAAAATAATGAAGTACTCTAGACAATTCAATTTTTAAAAAACTTTAAGTCATGTGTTAACTTCACAAATTGTATGACTAAAGAAATTTTAAAAATTTCTGTAATAAAGTATATATAGTATAATATTTTCAGAGGGGTAATGTAAAATTAGTTTATTAAAAGCGTTAAGCAGTGTTTTTTAAATGAACAACTCTACAAACTGACATAAAAACAAAAGTGAATATTTCTTATTTCATATTAATAATTTAAAACCAGGCAAGGCCTAGAGGGTTAGGGTGCTCAACTCGCAATCTGTAGGTCATGGGTTCAAATCCCCATCTCCAAATATGCTCATCCTTTCAGCTGTAGGGGTGTTGTAATGTGATGGTCAGTCCCTTTATTTGTTGGTAAAAGATTAGTCTAAGAGTTGACAGTGGATGATGTTGAGTAGCTGGATTCCGTCTAGGGACGAATACCTGGAGAAGAGAAGGGTGTCACCTGGTAAATTTGCCTGAGAATCACCAATGATGCATTAGCATCTACGGTGCTCCAACAGTCGTAAGTGGCCTCACGATTAAAAAAACAAAAAAATTAGTAATATACTCGCAAATTTTAAATAAAAAAGAATATAAATAAAAGTAATTACAAAATCTTAACTGACATGTGACATAATTTTTAGAATTAAAGAACATAAACCACTCGGTTGCCTAATACTTAATGGAATGTTATAATAAATCTTCATTTGGGGTTGGTATAGTTTTAAAGTCATAATCATTAATCTTACAGTGCGTGACAGGTTTTTTTTTTTACCATGTCATTTAAGAGTTAACCAACAGTAGCAAATATTTGGAAGTTCTAGAAATAGATGTATTTTCTGGTGAAGTGGAAGCATGTCAAAATATGTGTAACCAAACATTTACTAGGTGGCTTTATCATTTTTAAAATGGCTACTTTTAGTGTTATTTACATCTAAAAGGAAGAAGTCAACAGTTTGTTTTGAGTTCTGGGTTTTAACACTTGGTTATTAAAACAAGCAGAAAATAAGCATTTAGTAAGGAAGACATTTTCCACTCTTGGACTTGCATCTTATTCTCCATATAAAGTTTATAGTCTTCAAGTACGTAAGATGTACTTTAATTAAGCCTTAATTGTATAACTATTACATCCAAGACTTGAGGGAAGAACTCGTATGTCACAATGAAGGGTTGAGTTTCACAAAAGTAAAAAACTGAAAGCCACGTTAGAATAGAGAAAGTATAGAATGAGCATGTACACGATTACTAGTAGCATTGTCCGTGTAGATAAAATGTTTTATAACTGCTATAAATACAAATTAAACTGTAATAGTTTGGGTCATTTCTATTTCTCCAAATGGGAACAACAAAATTTTTCAAGTACTTTTTGAGATTAATTCTAGTATCATCTCAAACGGTAAATAAGTTGAAACCAAGGAACTTATCAAGAAGCATTTGTTCTAAGGTCGACTCCACGTATCATCTTCTATCCCAAAATTACTTTCATTAACAGAGAAGTAAACAAATCATCTGTTACACTTATGGGTAGGCCCCCTCCAGTGGCACAGTGGTATGTCTGCGGACTTACAACGCTAGAAACCGGGTTTCGATACCCGTGGTGGGCAGAGCATAGATAGCCAATTGTGTAGCTTTGTACATAACATCAAACAAACAAACTGTTATGGATAGATACATTTTGAAACATTTATTTTTTTGTGTAAGAAGGCATTAATGCAAGTTTTGAAAACCTAGATATATGGATATTGTAAAATTGCCATCAATGTTCCTATGAAAATAATTTATAAGAAATTGAACAGAATTGTTTAAACATTTGTTTAGTTTATAAGAAAGTTGTGTTTCTTTTGTTGGACAAAGTTATATTTATGTCTAGTGTTCGTTGGGTGACATTGATAGGCGAACTTGTGTGATAAAAGTTTATTTTGTAAATATATTGTTACTTTTAGTTCAAGATAAGATGTACAAGTTGAGTGACCAGCTAGTGATGGCAGCTAGTGGAGAAGCTGGAGATACCGTTCAATTTGCTGAGTTTATAGAAAAAAATATTCAACTCTACAAAATGAGGAATGGTTTGTATGAGGATTTAATTTAACATTGTATGAGGATTTAATTTAACATTTTATGAGGATTTAATTTAACATTTACACTAGTAATTTGTTCCAATGGGTAAGAATTAAATATACCGAGTTAAAATTATCAATTAGATTTGTATTAGAGATAATTATTGTTAAATATAACATTAATAAAAATCGAACAAACATCAAATGAATACAAATAGTAAAAAGAGTGTGAAGAAAAAACAACAACAATACAAAAGGCTAGAATATTTGACATTTTTAAAGGAATTACCAACTGGCAATTTATTTAACAATGGAGAAAACTGAAATACTTAGTTGTAGTCGGTGTTTTGATAAGATTTATTTTAAAGATAAATAAGTTTCTGATGGGAAGTTTGAGTTTCGTTGAATACTTCGTAGTGATTCTCTAATAGTTATAATTTGCTTAAAACAATGACTTGTATAAGGAATATGACAGAGGAGTATTAATGTGTGTTTTAATTATTTTCATTTGTTGAGTTAAGAGTTTCATTTACAGAAAGTAAGTTTTTAAAGCATCTAACAAAAATATTAGCTTGAGATTCTTACATTACAAGAATTTTGATTTTTGTAGTGTTCAGATATCGATGATATTTTTAAATATCTGGTGACATTTTTGTGTGGATAATTATGAAGGATTTCAAGCGATTATTTAGTAATCTTGGAATAAACTTACAAGATTTGGAGTTTCTGCATTTTTCCATTAACAAAAAAATTAAAGTTAGAGAACAAGAAGTATATAACTATACATTAAACCGGTGTTTGATGATATTTCAGGGTACGAGCTTTCACCTAGTGGAGCGGCTAACTTCACCAGGAGGAACCTTGCCGAATACCTTCGGAGTAGGGTAAGATAGTCAACAATGGTGAATTTTTTTTCCATTCTTTCCCACATCCGTACATTATACAGTTAAACGAAAAGTTTAACTATGCAACATTCATAGCAGAGAATTGCTTGTACTTAATTTTCTACACGGTTAGGAACTGAAACACACGTCCTTGTTGGAAATATTGTTAAGAAAATATTCATATAGGTATATGTTTCTTTTACTGTTGTTTATATGGTATTATTTTTTGCCTCAACAGAGGATGGAGTATTTTCTGATACCCAAAAGTACCCTTGTTTATGATGACAATGAAACTTGTTTAATAAAAATGGTCGAAGACTTATGAAGTTATTTCAAGATGATTATTGTTATTTTATAATTATTGGAAGCAAAAAAAAGTAAGATGACATATTGCCTTTGATATTTTATAGGTGATGACATTTGTAGCAAATTCTTATTTCTAATTATGAAAATGTGTAATTTTGGTAAAATTCACTCTTAAATGTGAAAAACAGATGATGATGTATAGGTTGTGTTTGAGTAAGTATATAAAATTAGATCATTCAGCTATATTTATTTATATGAGGAAAAATAGCAACATCAAATGAGCATGTAAAAAAATAAACTACTGTAACACCTTATTGTATTATTTTTAAATCAGTCTCTAACAGTATCATATATACTATTTTTAAATCAGTCTCTAACAGTATCATATATACTATTTTTAAATCAGTCTCTAACAGTATCATATATACAATTTTTAAATCAGTCTCTAACAGTATCATATATACAATTTTTAAATCAGTCACTAACAGTATCATATATACTATTTGTTTTCATATATATGTACTTCATATTTTGGAGGTACATTAAACTTGTTTCCTTTCTACATCTAATGGTAAACAAAGGCTGTTTATAATGATATAGTGACGTTATTTGGTTCTAGACCCCATATCTGGTAAACCTTCTATTGGCTGGATATGATAAGCATACTGGACCCGAGTTGTATTTCATGGATTATCTTGCTACAATGGCTAAGGTGCCCTATGCTGCCCATGGCTATGGATCCTTCTTCACCTTGAGTATATTGGATCGTTACTACAGACCAGGTAGTTCTTGTCTTATTAAAGACGTCTAGTTTTTTTCTACAGGGCTGCTTTCGGTTATTGCTGGTCACAGTGCCAGTATAGTATCATTAAAGTGAAAAACATTTCTGTAGTTAAGTAATAATTCTGAAAAAAAGGGATATATATTTTTAAATGAAGCATTTGCTCCTTATTATATATTGTGTGTTCTAGTTGGACAGTTTTATTTTTTTGTTGTGATAGTATACTCTTCTTGTATAGAACGTTAATAGTGGTGAAAACCTACTAAAAATGAAGTAATTCTTCAAACTTATGATAACATCTGTAAATTACATATGCCTATAAAACTTATGAACGCCAGCATATGTTTAAAGCTAAGAACTTACTTTCATAAGAAGGTGATGATTAAATATAGTTGTTCTAATTTAATTCAATGCTGTGGTGTGTAAGAGAAGTGAAAACAAATAGTTTTGATGTAGTACTACGACGAGATTGAATGAAGGCTTTTTAAGACTTGTTAATGTTGGTTTGGAAAACAAAATTTTAAGGTTTATCATGTTACTCTGGTTTCATCACTGTAGATTTACTGTGATTTTTGATTTAATCACTGTTGATTTACTGTTACTCTGGTTTCATGACTGTTGATTTACTGTTACTCTGGTTTCATGACTGTAGATGTACTGTTACTCTGGTTTCATGACTGTTGATTTACTGTTATTCTGGTTTCATCATTGTAGATTAATTGTGGTTCTTGTTTCATCACTGTAGATGTACTGTTACTCTTGTTTCATCACTGTAGATTTACTGTTACTCTGGTTTCATCACTGTAGATGTACTGTTACTCTGGTTTCATCACTGTAGATTTACTGTTACTCTGGTTTCATCACTGTAGATTTACTGTTACTCTGGTTTCATCACTGTAGAGTTACTGTTACTCTGGTTTCATCACTGTTGATTTACTGTTACTCTGGTTTCATGACTGTTGAGTTACTGTTACTCTGGTTTCATCACTGTTGATTTACTGTTACTCTGGTTTCATGACTGTTTATTTACTGTTACTCTGGTTTCATCACTAGATTTACTGTTACTCTGGTTTCATCACTGTACATTTACTGTTACTCTGGTTTCATCACTGTAGATTTACTGTGATCCCGTATATTTTAAGTAATAGAGAATTGTTAGTATTCAATAATAAAATGTTAATTTTCAACCCGACAGAGACTATATGTTACATAGTTGCAAGAAAGAGTACATTAAGGTTTGAGGTGCATACTTACAAAACAAAGAGTGGAGTTTAAAAAAGAAATATCTGTTTTGATTTATTTGAGTTAGAAATTAGCAACAGATGTGGATAGAAATTATAAATTTTTTCATTAATTTTTCACCCTCACTTATCCATACAAATGGGAGGTTGAAGTAAGTATTTTTAGAGCTTAGACTATCTGAATTAAACTTCGTAGTTTTATGAGTTTTAAATGTCTTATTCAGCATAAACGATAGTGAAACTTGTATGTCAAAAGAAAATTTGTAATTTGTTTCTGAAGTGATGCTATTTGGTTGGTGATTAAAAAAAAACCTCAACACACAGAACTAAGAAGAAAATGTGTTAAATGTAATACTGTAAAGGCCTCTCTGTCATGTAATATGTGATGTTAATACTGTCGTAAGTAAACTAATTATAATCTTTTTTCTGTATCGGTATTAAAGGCTTCTCTGTCATGTAATATGTGATGTTAATACTGTCGTAAGTAAACTAATTATAATCTTTTATCTGTATTGGTATTAAAGGCCTCTCTGTCATGTGATGTTAATACTGTCGTAAGTAAACTAATTATAATATTTTTTCTGTATTGGTATTAAAGGTCTCTCTGTCATGTAATATGTGATGTTAATACTGTCTTAGGTAAACTAATTATAATATTTTTCTGTATCTGTATTAAAGGTCTCTCTGTCATGTGATGTTAATACTGTCGTAAGTAAACTAATTATAATATTTTTTCTGTATCGGTATTAAAGGTCTCTCTGTCATGAATATGTGATGTTAATACTGTCGTAAGTAAACTAATTATAATATTTTTTCTGTATTGGTATTAAAGGTCTCTCTGTCATGAATATGTGATGTTAATACTGTCTTAGGTAAACTAATTATAATCTTTTTTCTGTATTGGTATTAAAGGTCTCTCTGTCATGAATATGTGATGTTAATACTGTCGTAAGTAAACTAATTATAATCTTTTTTCTGTATTGGTATTAAAGGTCTCTCTGTCATGTAATATGTGATGTTAAT
>NW_013672938.1:41878-44780 GCF_000517525.1 Limulus polyphemus | reverse complement strand
ATGTCTTCAATATGACGTAGCCTGGAACATCAATACACTGTAATAATCCTGATTTTTATACAATGTCTTCAATATGACGTAGCCTGGAACATCAATACACTGTAATAATCCTGATTTTTATACAATGTCTTCTATATGACGTAGCCTGGAACATCAATACACTGTAATAATCCTGATTTTTATACAATGTCTTCAATATGACGTAGCCTGGATCATCAATACACTGTAATAACCTGATTTTTATACAATGTCTTCAATATGACGTAGCCTGGAACATCAATACACTGTAATAATTCTGATTTTTATACAAAGTCTTCAATATGACGTAGCCTGGAACATCAATTTTATCTGTTCAACCAGTGTATAAACTTCGTTTTGCAAACCGTTTGAGGTTTGATTAAAATTTTCTTCTGTCAACATTTTTCGTAATTTTAAAACCGGAACTAAACTTCCAGTTTTATGTGAACGTTAAGCCATCTCGCCCGAAATGATCTAAATTTTTAACCTTTTAAAGCGTGAGACTTTCTTTACAAACGTTTTAAAGAGAGAGAAAAAAAAATTGGCATGTTTCCAAGCGAGTAAAAATTATCCATTCGAACATTTTAAAACTTCTATAAATACCAAGCCCTATTTCCTTTTCTCCGGTTTAAATTCAGCTTGAAGCTACCGACGACTTTTATCGAGATAACGGATCACAGGAAGAACCGAACGAATCTTATGATATCGTGATATGAAATACATGAGGCACCTTTAGATATTTTCAAATTGACATTATACGTCCTGTTGCTTGAGATGAACAGCGCCGACTGTAAGACAGAATGAGTAAGTATTTGGAAGAGGAGATAAAAGTATTTTTTAATGAAACGTACTTCTTTCAAGTTTTAAATCCTGTCCATATTATCACAAAGCTTAATGTTAGACGCACATTCAAACAATCGGGTCTGTATGAATAATAAGTATTCAAAAACAAAATAATTTTTTTTTACACTCCAGTCTTTACTTTGATGTATTGAAAACTGACAAAACTAACACAGTGAGACGATTCATTAAAAAACTAACATTATATACTTGAAGATCTCTTGAAAACTAAAGTCTTTGAAACTAAAGTCTTAAGTTTATCAGAGATTAAAGTCTACTAATTAAAGTTCACTATAGTAGACTCGTGTTTGTTAAGTCTACTAATTAAACTCCACTATAGAAGACACGTGTGTGTTAAGCCTACTAATTAAAGTCCACTATAGTAGACACGTGTCTGTTAAGTCTACTAATTAAAGTCCACTATAGTAGACACGTGTTTGTTAAGTCTACTAATTAAACTCCACTATAGAAGACACGTGTGTGTTAAGTCTACTAATTAAAGTCCACTATAGTAGACACGTGTGTGTTAAGTCTACTAATTAAAGTCCACTATAGTAGACATGAGTATGTTAAGTCTACTAATTAAAGTCCACTATAGTAGACTCGTGTCTGTTAAGCCTACTAATTAAAGTCCACTATAGTAGACTCGTGTCTGTTAAGCCTACTAATTAAAGTCCACTATAGTAGACACGTGTTTGTTAAGTCTACTAATTAAACTCCACTATAGTAGACACGTGTGTGTTAAGTCTACTAATTAAACTCCACTATAGTAGACATGAGTAAGTTAAGTCTACTAATTAAAGTCCACTATAGTAGACACGTGTGTGTTAAGTCTACTAATTAAACTCCACTATAGTAGACACGTGTATGTTAAGTCTGCTAATTAAAGTCCACTATAGTAGACATGAGTATGTTAAGTCTACTAATTAAAGTCCACTATAGTAGACATGAGTATGTTAAGTCTACTATAGTAGACATGTGTATGTTAAGTCTACTAATTAAAGTCCACTATAGTAGACATGAGTATGTTAAGCCTACTAATTAAAGTCCACTATAGTAGACATGAGTATGTTAAGCCTACTAATTAAAGTCCACTATAGTAGACATGAGTATGTTAAGTCTACTAATTAAAGTCCACTATAGTAGACATGAGTATGTTAAGCCTACTAATTAAAGTCCACTATAGTAGACTTGTGTATGTGTTTCTATAATAAACAGTTGCCGTCCATTCCACTTTACTCATCATGAATACACTGCTTAAACAATCTATCAAAGAAAATATTCAGGTTGTTGGAATCAATTTATAACTCAATGTTGGTGGTTCTATCTCCTACTAATATGAAAGTCTGGTTTTTATTTTGTTGTCAACGATTAGTTTCAGTCATTTGTGCAGTCGTCATTTTTAACAACACCTATGATCTATCGTTCTCATGTTTGTCACTTGAGGACGCCACTATCCACAACTCAATATAAAATCATTCATTCACTTCAATCTTAAATAACTACTAGACCACCCGTGACCCGTTGGATCACCCACTATTCAGAGGTTATGAAGAATCCAAGCTAATTTCAATATTGCACCGAAATGAAGGTTTATTTTGAAATAATTTAATTAAATATTTCAACCCATTCGTGTTATTCATAATTCAAGAAAGGATATTTGATTGTTGATCGGGAGTAAAAGTAAAGACCATTTCATTTTTCAAAAAAGTGAAGTTAGAGTTTTCAGGTATTGTAATGAACAAACCTAATTCACAGTTGATTCAAAACGCCTGAAAATAAGAAATAACAGATAATAGTAATGTTATTCATGGTTTATTAGTACGTAATTGTTATAAAAAAAGCTATTTCAGAAAAACATTTCATACTTACTTGCTCATATTACTGCAAGAAACAGCAAAACGTGATAACTGATACACTACGAAATTCACCAAACGAAAAATGTTTCTCACTGTCTCACAGCGAATGATTTTTTGACTGAGAAAATTTTCTCATTTCCTTACCTACCATAACCAAGGCACATTATTGAGAAATTCTTCAAGAT
>NW_013672938.1:35229-41151 GCF_000517525.1 Limulus polyphemus | reverse complement strand
CAGGGTCTGAGTGGCTCGAAAGATACCTGAAACTATATTATTGTTAAATCATAAAACGATGGGGTGACATTTGACTCCGAGTAATATGACCAGAAGGAGGAGCTCATTGTACGATAATCCAGGGTCTGAGTGGCTCGAAAGATACCTGAAACTATATTATTGTTAAATCATAAAACGATGGGGTGACATTTGACTCCGAGTAATATGACCAGAAGGAGGAGCTCATTGTACGATAATCCAGGGTCTGAGTGGCTCGAAAGATACCTGAAACTATATTATTGTTAAATCATAAAACGATGGGGTGACATTTGACTCCGAGTAATATGACCAGAAGGAGGAGCTCATTGTACGATAATCCAGGGTCTGAGTGGCTCGAAAGATACCTGAAACCCTTGTTTTTGTCATCTTACGCCTTTTAATGAAGATTGAAACATTAACAAGGAAATAGATTTGAACGAAGAAGTTTGGTAAAGAGCACGAACGGTAGCGTGATGTAAAATTACTCATGCTAGAAATTTTCATAAAAGTGACCCGAAAAACGTCGCTAACTCGGTAACCCGAGGCCCGATTTTAATAAAAATTGTTTTATTCTGTTTCTATTCTCATTTCTCATATTTTACTTATATTTTTATTCTCATATTTTATGCTGTTTTGCTGTATTTAATTACAGACAAGCAAACAAACAATCTCAGAGTTTTAGTTGTATATAGATATACATACATTTGAGCTTGTGTCTAATGACATCCCACTTCAAAATACAATTAGTTATTTAAAAAATATTTCAGTATTCGGATGTACTCACTTATAAGTATTTATAGAATTGAATTTATTTATTTATGATATTGAGTAGTAAATGGTGTATTGACAGAACACGTACATTTTATATTGAGTAGTAAATGGTCTATTGACAGAACACGTACATTTGATATTGAGTAGTAAATGGTGTATTGACAGAACACGTACATTTTGTATTGAGTAGTAAATGGTGTATTGACAGAACACGTACATTTGATATTGAGTAGTAAATGGTGTATTGACAGAACACGTACATTTTGTATTGAGTAGTAAATGGTGTATTGACAGAACACGTACATTTTATATTGAGTAATAAATGGTGTATTGACAGAACACGTACATTTTACATTGAGTAGTAAATGGTGTATTGACAGAACATGTACATTTTGTATTGAGTAGTAAATGGTGTATTGACAGAACACGTACATTTGATATTGAGTAGTAAATGGTGTATTGACAGAACATGCATATTTTGTATTTAGTAGAAAATGATGTATTGACGAAACACGTACATTTTGTATTGAGTAGTAAATGGTGTATTGACAGAACACGTACATTTTGTATTGAGTAGTAAATGGTCTATTGACAGAACACGTACATTTGATATTGAGTAGTAAATGGTGTGTTGAGTATAATTGATATAAGTTACTTTTATTGGTTCATTCCTATCCATCTCTCAGAACAGAAATTATAATATTTTTTCCGTACTCTCTGAAGTGAGGTACAAAAAAAAACGTTGTAATATTTCTTTGTAAAAACGGAAGTAAAATTCATGAACAGGATGTGACGACATTCATTTAGCATGCTTCCAGTTTCCTATTGATTTTTCACAAGTCTATATTAATTAATTATTTATCTGTTCTAAACAATAACACACTTTTGATACAGCTATTCCTTCGCCAAAGCTGTAAAAATCACAACCAATGAAACTTTCAACATTTGGGAACATTCTGAAAACAACGAAAATTTCAATATTAGAAAACATTCTACAACGAAACTTTCAATATGAGAGAACATTCTGAAAACAATGAAAGTTTCAATGTTATAGGACATTCTACAAACAATGAAACTTTCAATATTACAGAACATTCTACAAACAATGAAACTTTCAATATGAGAGAACATTCTGAAAACAATGAAAGTTTCAATATTATAAGGCATTCTGCAAACAGAAAAATTACAATATTATAAAACATTCTGCAAAAATGAAATTTTAATTATTTTAGGATATTCCGCAAACGTGAAAAATTCAACATTATAAAACATTCTGCAAACAATGAAACTTTCAATATTACAGAACATTCTACAAACAATGAAACTTTCAATATTACAATACATTCTACAAACAATGAAACTTTCAACAATATAGAACATTCTACAAACAATGAAACTTTCAACATTATAATACATTCTGCAAACAATGAAACTTTCAATATTACAGAACATTCTACAAACAATGAAACTTTCAACATTATAACACATTCTGCAAACAATGAAACTTTCAATATTACAGAACATTCTACAAACAATGAAACTTTCAACAACATAGAACATTCTACAAACAATGAAACTTTCAATATTATAATACATTCTACAAACGATGAAACTTTCAATATTATAATACATTCTACAAACAATGAAACTTTCAATACTACAGAACATTCTACAAACAATGAAACTTTCAATACTACAAAACATTCTACAAACAATGAAACTTTCAATATTACAGAACATTCTACAAACAATGAAACTTTCAACATTATAGTACATTCTACAAACAATGAAACTTTCAACATTATAATACATTCTACAAACAATGAAACGTTCAACAATATAGAACATTCTACAAACAATGAAGCTTTCAATATTACAGAACATTCTACAAACAATGAAACTTTCAACATTATAATACATTCTACAAACAATGAAACTTTCAATACTACAGAACATTCTACAAACAATGGAACGTTCAACATTATAGTACATTCTACAAACAATGAAACTTTCAACATTATAATACATTCTACAAACAATGAAACTTTCAATACTACAGAACATTCTACAAACAATGAAACTTTCAATACTACAGAACATTCTACAAACAATGAAACTTTCAACAATACAGAACATTCTACAAACAATGAAACTTTCAATATTACAGAACATTCAACAATTAGCTCACACACAAACAGCATTTATACCAACAGGCATGTGTAGGAAAGCTCAGAAAAACAGAAACATAACATATACATAGATTGAGATGCATCCTAAAATAAACAGAGTGATTTTACAAAACTCAGCACTTATGGAAACTAAATTCATTGTTAAACAAAGGTTCATGACTTATCTCGATGTTAGAAAACCGAATATAATAGACATGCGCAGTTATTTAAAAAGCAAATCGTGAGTACACTGAGTTATAAACCAGCAATTAAATTACCCTAAATAAACAGCCAGATTTACAGTAGGTTTATTATAACTTAAACCGAAATAAATACATTAGAAATAAACATCACATATCTAGTTCTTCATGATATAAAACCTTTGTTTCTGTTATTTAAACGACACATATCTAAATACAAACTGCTATAGCTTTTTATAATCACATTGTTTTAACAACACATTTCTAATTAACGTACTTAATTTTTCATGATTAAATTTTTATATTGTTTTAATGTAGCGTCCCAAATGTTTTCCTGCAATACAAGGCTGCTCTTTTATTTCAAACATCCCAACTCTTTGTAACATCGTTTTATTGATTAGTTAAAAATTTTTAATGATGTGAAATAACTTTTCTATTTATTACAAGAGTTCCTCGGCGTTTGGTCTTTCAATAGACACATTGGTTTCAGAATGTTTGTTTAAAATTTTTTAATTTGAGTTCAATGATGTAAATATGGAAGAAAAATGTGGCTTAATACCCTAAACAAGGCTTAAAAAAGAGGAGTTCAAATAAGCTTAAATTACAGAAAAATGTGGCTTAATACTCAAAACAAGGCTTAAAAAGAGGAGTTAAAATAAGCTTAACTTACAGAAAAATGTGGCTTAATACCCTAAACAAGGCTTAAAAAAAGGAGTTAAAATAAGCTTAACTTACAGAAAATTCTGGCTTAATACCCTAAACAAGGCTTGAAAAAAGGGGAGTTAAAATAAGCTTAACTTACAGAAAAATGTGGCTTAATACCCTAAACAAGGCTTAAAAAAAGGAGTTAAAATAAGCTTAACTTACAGAAAATTCTGGCTTAATACCCTAAACAAGGCTTAAAAAAAGAGGAATTAAAATAAGCTTAACTTACAGATACACGACGAATCAACTTCTCAGGCTTAACAAATGTTTATTTATTCACAGGAATCAACTATAAGAACACAAATGATCTGAATTAAGGATTATCATGATAATTATTAAGAACTTAGGATCAAAGTAAGCTATCTATGTAGCTCAGATATAAAAAAATTAAGACTTCATTATGATCATAACATATAAATGATCATCAAAATAACATATACGGTAAGATTAAGAGATAAGCTGGTAGTGGTATAATCAGCTGAACAGATTTATACATTGTTAAGAATTAAGACATAAGATATTACACAGAATGCATTAAATCATCAGCTTTCGTCTGTAACCCTAATAAAAATCACACGCAGTTTGCCCATCTTAAGAGCCTTATACTAGTCCTAAGTCCACACTTGCACATCCAATTGTGAAGAAGATCTGTAGCTTATGAAATATTCGAAACATCTCTAAAGCAAAGTCTCTCTCTCTTAATTCTTGAAGAATTTCTCAATAATGTGCCTTGGTTATGGTAGGTAGTTTGAAGAAAAATAAAATGTTACTGTTTCTTATTTGTAGAAGGTTTAAGAGGAAAGACCACAACATAATGAACTAATTCATCACAATACCTGAAAACTCTGACTTCACTTTTTTTGAAAAATGAAATGGTCTTTCCTTTGACTCCCGATCAACAATCAAATATCTTTTCTTGAATTATGAATAACATGAATGGATTGAAATAGTTAATTAAATTATCTCAAAATAAACCTTCATTTCGATGCAATATTGAAATTAGCTTGAATTCTTCATAACCCCTGAATAGTGGGTGACCCAACGGGTCACGGGTGGTCTAGCACAACTCTAATCTAAGCCTTTGTTTCATGACATATACTCTTTGAACTTTAACCTCTAGCTTCGAGCAGAGTGAAGGAGGATTGCTAATCTTCGAGCACCCCTGATTATTAATTATTTCTCCTGAAATAATTAAGTTTAAACCACAATAGCTGCCAGAAATATGATGATATATTCTTTGTTAGATCGGTACATTAAATTAGCTACAGTATTTAGTGGAATAAGTTTAGGTGTATAGCATGCTTTAACCAAAGTTATTGACAATAACAAAACACTTGAGAAACGATGACGCTTCCAGACCTATTATCCCCCGGTGGGACAGCGGGAAGTCTTACGAATTTACAACGATATAATCAGTGGTTCGATTCCCCTCGGTGGACACAGCAGATAGCCCGATGTGGCTTTGCTATACAAACACACACACACACACACACACCCAGAGCTATTAAAGCGTCCCTATGAACGTAAACGGGAAATATAGCAACACCAATAAAAATACATAGTATTAGAGAAATTGTGGTTAAATCACCAGAACAAACTGCTCTAGAAATAAGTAAGATGAGTGATGAGGGCATTAAACATAAGGTACAGTGACTGTAATGAGAAGGTAGTCAGTAATAAGGTTACTGTGATGGTATAATTATCGATGGTAAGGATAAGAAGGTTAAAGCACCAAGCTTAAAGAAGGTTATTATGACGATAAGTTCATCGATGGTAAGGATAAAAAGGTTAAAGCACCAAGTTTAAAGAAGGTTATTGTGACGATAGGTTCATCGATGGTAAGGATAAGAAGGTTAAGATACCAAGCTTAAAGAAGGTTATTGTGACGATAAGTTCATCGATGGTAAGGATAAGAAGGTTAAGGCACCAAGCTTAAAGAAGGTTATTGTGACGATAGGTTCATCGATGGTAAGGATAAGAAGGTTAAGGCACCAAGCTTAAAGAAGGTTATTGTGACGATAGGTTCATCGATGGTAAGGATAAGAAGGTTAAGGCACCAA
>NW_013672938.1:33443-35219 GCF_000517525.1 Limulus polyphemus | reverse complement strand
TTTAAATATTTAAATAGGGCAAAGATGATCTAGAATAATTTTTTATTAATTTATTTTTTGTTAAATTTGTAAAAAAAAAAAAAAAATTAAGCTTCTTAACATACTAACATAAAATTCAAATATAATATTTTTTGTTACTATTAGCACAACAGTAAAAGCTCCAAAAGTGTGGAAAGACGAAGAACAACTGAAGCAGCCTGGAATGAATGTCAGGTGATAAAAGCTGCTTGTTTAAGCTGTCTCGATAGAAATCCTCTTTCAAGAAGTTGCGCAGCTTTACTGAGCATCTTCTGCGAAGAGATAGTACGGCCAGTAGATGGCGTTGAAAATAAAAAATACTAAAGGAAATGACAAACGACAAACACGATCCACAAAACACGCCATCTTCATATTTCTTGCTCTTTCTTTGGAAGCTCTGTCTCGGGCGTTCATGTTGCGTTGACCAGATTGTGATTTCTAAAAAATATAAGATGTATATATATAATATTGAAATAAGTAACGTATAAAGCACGTGCATACTCCTATCCAGTTTACTGAACAACAGGATATCCGTTATTTTATCGGGGTATATCTTGATATATTTAAATAGACGATATTAATCTATTCGTTCGTTTGTTTGTTTGTAGTTAAGCACAAGGCTACACAATGTGAGTATCTACTGTTATAAGCCTGCAGACTTACCGCTGTGCCACTGAGGGGCTAATATATTACTTATGACAGCGTGAAGTATCGGATGCCTTGTTCAATACTGGCTTCAATTTACCAAACAAATATACTAAAAAAAACAATAATATTATCAGCATTGTTGTCTGCTTACTAATGACAGTAGCGAAATATAATAAATGTTTGGCGGTAAAGATTATTCATACAAAATGTTACATGTTATTTTATAGAGTTTGTTATTAATAATAAAACTGCTTAATATGTGCTGTGCCCGCCAGGGGTATTGAAATCCACTGGAAGGCATCTCACAGTAAGAAATACGTACATAAAATGATATATTTCACAGTCAAAAGGGTACAAACGTTTTCAAGTAAAATTCTACTGTACATTAAAAACCAGACACAACACCGGAGAATAAGAAAACGGAAACCTGCTTACTATAACGTTAAACACTAGGACTGGTTTCAAGATGTTTTCTGGACGATATTTACTACGAGAAAGGTAGTTGACCAGCGTGAACTCTAACAAGGCACCAAAGACCATTACTGAGCATGCGCCGATCCACACATCAATGGCCTTGACGTACGACACCGGGGGCAGTTGGGTCCGCACTCCTGCAGCCACGGTGGTCAGTGTGAGAAGAGTGGTCACTCCCAGGGTCACCCTAGCGGGGACAGCGTCCACGTTCAACCAGAAAGAAACCCAAGAAATCATGACGATCATGAAGGTTGGGAGGTAGGTCTGGATCAGATGATAACCATTCTGTCTTCTTAGAGTGAATGTGATGTTAAGAAAACTGAAGTTTCCTGTAGAGAAACACGTGCTATCCGTTAGATACACAACTAAATATAAGAAAACTGAAGTTTCCTGTAGAGAAACACGTGCTATCCGTTAGATACACAACTAAATATAAGAAAACTGAAGTTTCCTGTAGAGAAACACGTGCTATCCGTTAGATACACAACTAAATATAAGAAAACTGAAGTTTCCTGTAGAGAAACACGTGCTATCCGTTAGATACACAACTAAATATAAGAAAACTGAAGTTTCCTGTAGAGAAACACGTGCTATCCGTTAGATACACAACTAAATATAAGAAAACTGAAGTTTCCT
>NW_013672938.1:28401-32544 GCF_000517525.1 Limulus polyphemus | reverse complement strand
AAATATCTATTAAATCTATAGAGTAACAAATACATATTAATTATTACTCAAATTATTATTTCAATCGTTCTTAATGTATCAATCGTCTATATGCAAAGAAAAGTAAAAAACTATGGTTATTATCATTAAATGAAGATATAGCCTAAAGATGCTTTGCGGGATTTACAGCATAACCAGGTTTCATTCATCCGGGCCCCTGGCAGTTGCCCCCTTCTTGTCGGCGGGTCTGCACGTGACCATCCGTGTAGGAGGAGAGGGTTACACACGTGACCACCCGTGGACGAGGTAAGGGTTACACACATGACTTCCTGTAGAACGAGGGAAGGCTTACACCCATGGAAGAGGGGAGGTTTTACACACATGACCTCCTGTAGAACGAGTGAAGGCCTACACCCATGGAAGAGGGGAGGTTTTACACACATGACCTCCTGTAAAACGAAGGAAGATTTACTCACTTGATATCGTTGGAACGAAGGAAGGCTTTTTGTTTTTTTTCATGAAAATCATAGATTCACAAACAACTCATCAAGTTCAGATTTCCTGGCAAGAAGAGGATCCCATAAGGATTGAACAACCGTTACAGTCACCCGAGTTTGATGTGTCTGGATATTCGTTTGGGAGTTTCATGCGTTCCATCGATACAGGTAGAGAAATACCAACTAACAGTCCTAAAACTTCAACTGAAACTCGCGACAGGAATAAAACATAAAGAATAATTTCAAGAAAAATATCACTTAGTCTGTATTTTAGGAATTCAACAACAAAGTGTAATATTGTCCAGAAGTTTGGTGGCACTAGACATGCTTAGGCTTACACATATATTATAATCTGTTAACTTATGTTACCTGACTATGTTCTTAAGTTTCCATAACACGCTGCCACTTTACAAACCTATTTATTAACCTATCAGTTATACCTTCAGATTACTTACCTACCCACGACCTCAGACTTACATAATCTGATATTACTTTATTTACCTACTTATCAGATTTGCATAATCCGTAGGCTTACTTTACTTACACATACGCCCCTAGACGTAAAAAATAATTAAGTTACTTTATCTGCTTTTCCCATCATACATATATAATATAATCACTAACCTAACCTAAACTTACTTACATATCTCTCAGGCTTACGTAATTCTAACTTTAACTACTTAAGTCCTCGGATCTACACAGCCTTTTAACTTGTTTTACTGAACCTCTATATTTAATCCTTTTTAAATAATGATCTTTTTACAGATTTTGAAAGAAATTATCCAAGTAACATATAATCCTCTATCTAATAGCTTCACAGATACTGAGTTGTGTTTTCTTACTAGAATATTTCCACTTGGTTGTCATTTTTATGCCTATATTCTCCGTGGCTAAGCCTAACCATGTTTTTATTCTCTGTGATTAAACCTAGTTAGGCCTTTATTCTCTATGGTTAAGCCTAGTCAGATTTTTATTCTCCGTGGTTAAGCCTAACCATGTTTTTATTCTCTGTGATTAAACCTAGTTAGGTCTTTATTCTCTATGGTTAAGCCTAGTCAAATTTTTATTTTCTGTAGTTAAGCCTAATCAGGTTTTTATTCTAAGTGACTAAGCTTGATTAGGCTTTTATTTCTGTGGTTAAACCTAATCAAGTTTTTATTCTCTGAGGTTAACTCAAATTAGGTTTTCACGGGGGGTATCTGGATGTGTAATCATGAATATTAGGTTTGTTATCTCGAGTTATATTTGTGTGTAATATTTGTTTTATTTCGGAATTATTTTTTAAAATTATTATTATTATTTTACGCTAGTTAAATATAGATATAGACATAAATCAACTGTATCTCAGCACTTCGAAAAACAACGGTCTCTTTTTTTCATTTTCATTTTTTTTTTTTTGAAGGGAGTGGTAAAATTAACAGGAATACCAACGTTAATTAGATTTGGAACCATGACACGAGGCAGGCACGTGATATGTGTGTCACATCGGCAGGCTACTAATAGGATTTGTCTTGTTTTTAACGAAGTCATTACAAAAATTTTAAAAAGCTATATCTGACTTAACCAGAACGCACTCACTAAACCGCTCTTATCCAGTTAAATTCGGGATGTTTTTGTATTTCCTGCAGTTTTTCAGATTTGGAAGTTAAAAACCAGAATGTTTGGAAATTAATAAATTTCTCTTCTCTCTCCGCTCGTAGTAAACTTTTACAGCGAGAGAGATAAAAAACAAACATAGTTAAATGTACAAATGTGATTACTTTCAAATTAGGCAGGCAAAGTTGTCAACAATATCTGACCGTCAAGAGGAAGGCTTGACTCATGTTGACAGTTATGATGATAAAGTACGTTGTTCAAATGTAGGAGGCGGAGATTAATGCATTCTTTACCAAAAATTAGATGTAGGGGGGAAATATTTACAAAAAAATAAAGTTGCTTTTTTAGGGTTAGTAGGAGAGACGTTAAGCTGAAAATTGGCTTCGTGCCTTCACTTGTTGTAATGTGACTTCACTGAGAACATCAGCTTTTATCAACAAAGCTTACACCAATCAGAACTCTGTACAAATGTCAGATGCGTCAGTTTCGAAGCTGGCGGGCAAGTGCAAGGTCGAAAAATGCTTGGAATGCTACTAGTGCAGTAGGTGAGTATGAGATCACGACGGGATCGAGCCTGACACGGCCTGGTGATCAGGGCGTACGACTCGCAATCTGTGGGTCGCGAGTTCGAATTCAATCACTGAATATGCTCGCCATGACATCCGTGGGGCTTTATAAAGTGATGGTCAATCCCACTTTCTGTTGGTTAGAAAGTAGCCTAAACAAATTTCTTAAGTAACTTAGGTTTGTGACATAATATCGATGGGATTGTTGTGGTTGAGTAGCATTGTTTAAGTAACTTAGGTTTGTGACATAATATCAATGGGATTGTTGTGTTTGAGTAGCATTGTTTAAGTAACTTAGGTTTATGACATAATATCGATGGGATTGTTGGGGTTGAGTAGCATTGTTTAAGTAACGTAGGTTTGTGACATAATATCGATGGGATTGTTGTGGTTGAGTAGCATTGTTTAAGTAACTTAGGTTTGTGACATAATATCAATGGGATGGTTGTGGTTGAGTAGCATTGTTTAAGTAACTTAGGTTTGTGATATAATATCAATGGGATTGTTGGGGTTGAGTAGCATTTGTTTTAAGATATTGAATGGTTTAAACGCAGTTCTAATATCAATATTTTAATACCCTTCTGGTATTTTCTGAGATTCAATCATTATACTGAATGACAATTTTTCGTATTTGGTTCAGTTTGTTACCCTTTTGTGGATATTTATACATCGATTTGGATATCCGTTCATTGAAAGATATCTTCAGGTGTTTCCATTCATTGAAAGATATCTTCAGGTGTTTCCATTCATTGAAAGATATCTTCAGGTGTTTCCATTCATTGAAAGATATCTTCAGATGTTTCCGTTCATTGAAAGATAACTTCCGATGTTTCCGTTCATTGAAAGATATCTTCAGATGTTTCCGTTCATTGAAAGATAACTTCCGATGTTTCCGTTCATTGAAAGATAACTTCCGATGTTTCCGTTCATTGAAAGATATCTTCAGATGTTTCCGTTCATTGAAAGATAACTTCTGATGTTTCCGTTCATTGAAAGATAACTTCCGATGTTTCCGTTCATTGAAAGATAACTTCCGATGTTTCCGTTCATTGAAAGATAACTTCCGATGTGTTCTCTCTTCTTTAACTTGATCCGAGAATTTTGCTGGAGGTTAAACTTGGTCGGCTTAAGATAAGACCATTAATTAAATTTAAACTGAATGTGTGTGCTTGGTGTATTAAGATGTCTACAGCTAACACAGTGAAAATGTCATCCATTACATCATAACTAGATGATCATTGCCTCATATTCTTTTTTTTTTTCATTTCTGCATCTGTCATCATTGATAACACTGGAGAGTTCAAAGTTGTATCGGGAATTCGTTTGTAACATTGATAACATGAAGCTGTAACACTGATAACATGAAGCTGTAACACTGATAACATGAAGCTGTAACACTGATAACATGAAGATGTAACATTGATAACAGGAAGCTGTAACACTGATAACATGAAGCTGTAACACTGATAACATGAAGGTGTAACATTGATAACAGGAAGCTGTAA
>NW_013672938.1:26688-27401 GCF_000517525.1 Limulus polyphemus | reverse complement strand
TAACATGAAGTGTAACATTGATAACAGGAAGCTGTAACATTGATAACATGAAGCTGTAACACTGATAACATGAAACTGTAACACTGATAACAGGAAGCTGTAACATTGATAACATGAAGCTGTAACACTGATAACATGAAACTGTAACACTGATAACAGGAAGCTGTAACATTGATAACATGAAGCTGTAACATTGATAACATGAAACTGTAACACTGATAACAGGAAGCTGTAACATTGATAACATGAAACTGTAACACTGATAACAGGAAGCTGTAACATTGATAACATGAAGCTGTACCATTGATAACATGAAACTGTAACATTGATAACATGAAGCTGTAACACTGATAACATGAAGCTGTAACATTGATAACAGGAAGCTGTAACATTGATAACATGAAGCTGTAACACTGATAACATGAAGCTGTAACATTGATAACAGGAAGCTGTAACACTGATAACATGAAGCTGTAGCATTGATAACATGAAGCTGTAACACTGATAACATGAAGCTGTAACATTGATAACATGAAGCTGTAACATTGATAACAGGAAGCTGTAACATTGATAACAGGAAGCTGTAACACTGATAACATGAAGCTGTAACATTGATAACAGGAAGCTGTAACATTGATAACAGGAAGCTGTAACACTGATAACATGAAGCTGTAACATTGATAACAGGAAGCTGTAACATTGATAACAGGAAG
>NW_013672938.1:23383-25770 GCF_000517525.1 Limulus polyphemus | reverse complement strand
AACATGAAGCTATAACATTGATAACATGAAGCTGTAGCATTGATAACATGAAGCTGTAGCATTGATAACATGAAGCTATAACATTGATAACATGAAGCTGTAGCATTGATAACATGAAGCTGTAACATTCATAACATGAAGCTATAACATTGATAACATGAAGCTATTACAATGATAACATGAAGCTCTAGCATTGATAACATGAAGCTATAACATTGATAACATGAAGCTGTAGCATTGATAACATGAAGCTGTAACATTGATAACATGAAACAAGTGGTTTTAACAGCTGTGGAATGATATCAAGTAAACTTCCTCCACATATTAGTTTTTGCTAGGCGACTTGGCTAGTTAGTCCTAGTCCTACAGAAACAGTAGTAAACTGTTATATGTCCTACAGAAACAGTAGTAAACTGTTATATGACACCATTACTTCTCGACTTGGCTAGCTAGTCCTACAGAAACAGTAGTAAACTGTTATATGACACCATTATTTCTCGACTTGGCTAGCTTGTTCTACAGAAACAGTAGTAAACTGTTATATGACACCATTATTTCTCGACTTGGCTAGTTAGTCCTACAGAAACAGTAGTAAACTGTTATATGACACCATTATTTCTCGACTTGGCTAGCTCTAGGACTAACTAGCCAAGTCGAGAAATAATGGTGTCATATAACAGTTTACTACTGTTTCTCTAGGACTAACTAGCCAAGTCGAGAAATAATGGTGTCATATAACAGTTTACTACTGTTTCTGTAGGACTAACTAGCCAAGTCGAGAAATAATGGTGTTATATAACAGTTTACTACTGTTTCTGTAGGACTAACTAGCCAAGTCGAGAAATAATGGTGTCATATAACAGTTTACTACTGTTTCTGTAGGACTAGGACTTCCTACAGAAACAGTAGTAAACTGTTATATGACACCATTATTTCTCGACTTGGCTAGCTAGTCCTACAGAAACAGTAGTAAACTGTTATATGACACCATTATTTCTCGGAGGTTTAATATAATGTCATTTAAAGTTGTTTTCTATTTTATAACGATTATTTACGATTCTGTTGTTAATAATATCTCCTAGGTGACGTGGGAGTTGGTATGCACCGACTTGATAAACTGGTAGATTGTTCCTGAGCGGGTATGTGAGATTTAAAAGTTTTAGTAATCAATCGTTAGTTTAATTAAAGTGTCCAATCGTTTTGTTTTTCTACACTATTCGTGGGATCGTTTTCAACAATCTTGTTCATGGTAACGGTACAGACACCTTTGTCATTAGCGATGCATTTAACGTGTTTGGCTAATTAATATTATGTAATCCACATTTAATGGTACTGCAGGTTCATGTTTCCTCAGGGTGTACCTGAGTGCGGTACCAGTGAACATTTGGTATGTAATCTCGAGTGTTTTATTTTAGTTAATATTCATGTTTCCTCAGGGTGTACCGGAGTATGATACTAGTGAACATTTGGTATGTAATCTCGAGTGTTTTATTTTAGTTAATGTTCATGTTTCCTCAGGGTGTACCGGAGTGTGATAGTAGTGAACATTTGGTATGTAATCTCGAGTGTTTTATTTTAGTTAATGTTCATGTTTCCTCAGGGTGTACCGGAGTGGGATACTAGTGAACATTTGGTATGTAATCTCGAGTGTTTTATTTTAGTTAATGTTCATGTTTCCTCAGGGTGTACCGGAGTATGATACTAGTGAACATATGGTATGTAATCTCGAGTGTTTTATTTTAGTTAATGTTCATGTTTCCTCAGGGTGTACCGGAGTGTGATAGTAGTGAACATTTGGTATGTAATCTCGAGTGTTTTATTTTAGTTAATGTTCATGTTTCCTCAGGGTGTACCGGAGTGGGATACTAGTGAACATTTGGTTCGTAACCTCGAGTGTTTTATTTTAGTTAATGTTCATGTTTCCTCAGGGTGTACCGGAGTGGGATACTAGTGAACATTTGGTATGTAATCTCGAGTGTTTTATTTTAGTTAATGTTCATGTTTCTTCAGGGTGTACCGGAGTGGGATATTAGTGAACATTTGGTATGTAATCTCGAGTGTTTTATTTTAGTTAATGTTCATGTTTCCTCAGGGTGTACCGGTGTATGATACTAGTGAATATTTGGTATGTAATCTCGAGTGTTTTATTTTAGTTAATGTTCATGTTTCCTCAGGACAATACAGGCTACTTAAATACAGGAAAATACAGGCTATTTAAATATTACATACAAGACAATACAGGCTACTTAAATACAGGAAAATATAGGCTATTTAAATATCAAATACAAGACAATACAGGCTACTTAAATACAGAAAAATATAGACTACTTAAATACAGGAAAATAGAGACTACTTAAATACAGGAAAATATAGGCTATTTAAATATC
>NW_013672938.1:19121-22694 GCF_000517525.1 Limulus polyphemus | reverse complement strand
TAAAATATGATAAATCTCTGATTACCTGTAAATAATGCTATAACACCAGAGATATAGAGGTTACTGCTAGAGCTAAAATATGATAAGTCTCTGATTCAAAAAAAAAAAAAAAATTCGAATACGTACACGGACCCACGAGGACATAGCAGTGTTGAGTGTCCAGCGGATAGTGGCGAAACGACATGTGACACGACAACCGTAGCGTTAGTCTGAAAAAAACATAAACATCCAGATATAGAGTTGATTTATCAACTACATATAGTTTCAGAACAAAAGAGCGTTGTCTCTGATTTATTTCAGAAAAATTCTTTGTTTTGGATTGTCGAGCAAACCCACGCTAGGACACACCTGTAACAGCCACCCATAATTTTGAACAGAAGGGAAGGCAGCTAGTCAAGAGCACCGACCGTGTAACTCTTGGGCTTCTCTAATGGTAGAGAACGAACCGACCGTGTAACTCTTGGGCTTCTCTAATGGTAGAGAACGAACCGACCGTCTGTGCAACTCTTGGGCTTCTCTAATGGTAGAGAACGAACCGACCGTCACTCTAGTGCAACTCTTGGGCTTCTCTAATGGTAGAGAACGAACCGACCGTCACTCTCGTGACCTGAAAGTAAAGAGTACGATTTTGCGAAAGCAGGACACGAACCGTGATCCACCAGTTTTATAGTCCGGCTAACCATTAAGCCATACACGAGAGATAAGAATATATTATAACAGAAAACTGTTACATTAGTTCGCCTCGTTTACAGTTCTCAGAACGAAGCTTCAGCCGTTTTTAAAGCCATTTTATTTTGTCGTTTTAAGACACGTTTCGTACGTAGTTTACACATCTTCTAACTTAGGGTGGTCGATTTAACTGTTGTTGCTACACAGCTTCAAGCATGTTTTTACTGTTGTTGCTACACAGCTTCAAGTATGTTTTTACTGTTGTTGCTACACAGCTTCAAGCATGTTTTTACTGTTGTTGCTACACAGCTTCAAGTATGTCTTTACTGTTGTTGCTACTCAGCTTCAAGCATGTTTTTACTGTTGTTGCTACACAGCTTCAAGTATGTCTTTACTGTTGTTGCTACTCAGCTTCAAGTATGTTTTTACTGTTGTTGCTACACAGCTTCAAGTATGTCTTTACTGTTGTTGCTACACAGCTTCAAGTATGTTTTTACTGTTGTTGCTACACAACTTCAATCATGTTTTTACTGTTATTGCTACACAGCTTCAAGTATGTTTTTACTGTTGTTGCTACACAGCTTCAAGTATGTTTTACTGTTGTTGCTACACAGCTTCAAGCATGTCTCTACTGTTGTTGCTACACAACTTCAAGTATGTCTCTACTGTTGTTGCTGTACAGCTTCAAGCAAGTATTTACTGTTGTTTTTACACAGCTTCAAGCAATTTATTACTGTTGTTGCTACACAGCTTCAATCATGTCTCTACTATTGTTGCTATACAGCTACAAGCAAGTTATTACTGTTGTTGCTAAACAGATTCAAGCATTTTTTAATGTTGTTGCTATACAAAAATTTAACTGTACTCTTCACACCATGGGTGTCGAAGTGCGATTTTTGGTGCTGTAATCCCCCAGTCTTACCACTAAAGGGGGGGGAGAAAAAAGCTCTTACACACCTATATCTGTCTTTGTTATTATTCTAAGTTATCTGCATTCAAAAGCCACGTGTTCGATATGTTAAGAAACACCATTAAGTCATGTGTTCGATATGTTAAGAAACACCATTAAGTCATTTGTTCGATATGTTAAGAAACACCATTAAGTCATGTGTTCGATATGTTAAGAAACACCATTAAGTCATTTGTTCGATATGTTAAGAAACACCATTAAGTCATTTGTTCACGATGTTAAGAAACACCATTAAGTCATGTGTTCGATATGTTAAGAAACACCATTAAGTCATGTGTTTGATATGTTAAAAAACACCATTAAATTATTTGTTCGCGATGTTAAGAAACACCATTAAGTCATGTGTTCGATATGTTAAGAAACACCATTAAGTCATTTGTTTGATATGTTAAGAAACACCATTAAGTCATGTGTTCGATATGTTAAGAAACACCATTAAGTAACGTGTTCGAGCTGTTAAGAAACACCATTAGGTTATGTGTTTGAGATGTTAAGAAACACCATTAAGTCATGTGTTCGCGATGTTAAGAAACACCATTAAGTTATGTGTTCGCGAGGTTAAGAAACACCATTAAGTTATGTGTTTGAGATGTTAAGAAACACCATTAAGTAACGTGTTCGATATGTTAAGAAACACCATTAAGTAACGTGTTCGATATGTTAAGAAACACCATTAAGTCATGTGTTTCAGATGTTAAGAAACACCATTAAGTAACGTGTTCGATATGTTAAGAAACACCATTAAGTCATGTGTTTGAGATGTTAAGAAACACCATTAAGTAACGTGTTCGATATGTTAAGAAACACCATTAAGTCATGTGTTTGAGATGTTAAGAAACACCATTAAGTCATGTGTTTGAGATGTTAAGAAACATCATTAAGAAATTGCTATTTACACATTTTCCAAGTTTCATTTTCTCATCAGATTTTTGGCCTGGTGGTTAGTGGAACCTGTGGGTCGCGGGTTCGAATCCCATTACTGAACATATTCGACCTTTCTGCCGTTATACGTGGCGGTCAATCCCACTTTTCGTTGGCAAAGAGTAGCCCCCTAAGGTTGGCGGTTGGTGGTGTTGGCTAGTTGCTTTCCCTTTAGTCTATCAGCCCAAAACTAGAGACAGATAGCCCTCTAATTAGCCTTACACGAATTTCAACAAACAAACAAACAAACAAAGAAAACAAATCTTCAACTTTTTTTACTATCTTTACTCACAGGATGATATATGAACAATCTAGATTCATTAAATTACAATTAAATCTCAACATGTAACATTCTAACTACATGCAATTCCCACGAGACGCAATCTGACATTATCAGGATATCGAACATCTAAGACAAAATCTGACATTATCAGAATATCGAACATCTGAGACACAATCTGACATTATCAGAATATCGAACATCTAAGACACAATCTGACATTATCAGGATATCGAACATCTGAGACACAATCTGACATTATCAGAATATCGAACATCTAAGACACAATCTGACATTATCAGAATATCGAACATCTAAGACACAATCAGACATTATCAGGATATCGAACATCTGAGACACAATCTGACATTATCAGAATATCGAACATCTAAGACACAATCTGACATTATCAGGATATCGAACATCTAAGACGAAATCTGACATTATCAGGATATCGAACATCTGAGACACAATCTGACATTATCAGAATATCTAACATCTAAGACACAATCTGACATTATCAGAATATCGAACATCTATGACACAATCTGACATTATCAGAATATTGAACATCTAAGACACAATCTGACATTATCAGAATATCGAACATCTGAGACACAATCTGACATTATCAGAATATTGAACATCTAAGACACAATCTGACATTATCAGAATATCGAACATCTGAGACACAATCTGACATTATCAGAATATCTAACATCTAAGACACAAT
>NW_013672938.1:13267-18222 GCF_000517525.1 Limulus polyphemus | reverse complement strand
GGATATCGAACATCTAAGACACAATCTGACATTATCAGAATATCGAACATCTAAGACACAATCTGACATTATCAGGATATCGAACATCTAAGACACAATCTGACATTATCAGAATATCGAACATCTGGGACACAATCTGACATTATCAGAATATCGAACATCTAAGACACAATCTGACATTATCAGAATATCGAACATCTAAGACACAATCTGACATTATCAGAATATGGAACATCTGAAACATAATCTGACATGATCAGAATATCGAACATCTGGGACACAATCTGACATTATCAGAATATCGAACATCTAAATCCTGAATACATTTGTGTTGTACGTAACAAATTCACTCACAATGGACAAACCAGCGAAATACAAACGTAAATGTAGTGTTTTATATGATACTATTTCTCTGTTCTTATAATATTATTACTTACACCGTACATCATATATATATATAAATGATACGAACACTTATTAAGTTGTAAAAAGGTGATTTTTTTAACGTCTCGTTTTTTTGTTTGTTACGTACAATGCTACACAAAGGCCTATTTGTGCTGTACCTACCACGTGTGTCAGTTGTTAGCGTTACAAGTCTTCAGACTTACTGCTGAACCAAGTTAATATAAAAGAAAAAAAGGGGTTGCTGTAAATAATTTGATTATTGATTATCAATTATTGATTATTGCTGAAAGTAATCACGTTAAGAACTACAATTCGAACATGCATTTACAAGAGAGGAAAATATCAACAGACAGTATTTAAAACTATCTCTACTGTCTGTCTTACCTCATGCTGTAAAGGATTCTACCTTCTGGAGAAACCTTTATCAACATATTGGGAACAGTAACCAAATGGAAAGCGGCTTCCTTTACGTTCCTGAAGAATAAATCAGGCTTCCAAATACGGTTAATCAGGTCGTGTGCATTCAGAGTTACTGTCTCGTATATTCCATAACTCGCTAGGTGGAGCCTGTGGTCCTGCCAGGACTGGCGAAGGTAAATGTCCAGACGGTACTCCTTTTAAAGAAAATAGAATTTTAAAGATGGCGTGCAGTATTTGTATCTTAGTATCTTTGTAACACAAACGGGGTCGTTTACTCCTGTTTGAAGTATCTTTGTAACACAAACGGGGTCGTTTACTCCCTGTTTGAAGTATCTTTGTAACACAAACGGGGTCGTTTACTCCCTGTTTGAAATAGAACCAGGACCTTCTAATTCATTTTTAAAACAGAAACAGAGACGACGATTCTTTTTTTTTTTTTTTACATTAGAAACAGAAAGATCTATTTCCTGTTTAAGTTTGAAATAAAACTGTTTGTTCTCTGTTTAAATTAGAAACAGAACTGGCTATTTCCTGGTCAAAACAGAAACAGAACATTTTATTAAACATAAACATAGTCATTTGTTTGATTACTAAAAATGTAAAACAGTTTTTAAATTATTTTGTTAAAATCAATGAAATGTGTGTATCTTTAACTGTGTTTATAATTTTATTTTTACAATGATTTTAACCTAATTCACAACAACGATATTACATAAACTTTAAGACCATAAAACTAACTCGTACGGTGCCCAAACATTTACAGTCACGAACCCAGGAACAAACAATAAGTTTACTTAAAACAAAATGTCTTTATTTCCGTGAGAAACATTTCTTGTTGTTGGTCTTCGTTAAATAAAACAAAATTTTTGATTTGGACAACGTCAACAATAAATGGTAAAAATCGTGGTTTAATCACAAAGATGTTTTCACTTTCTTTACAACAATATTCTTGTTTTGATATTTCAGTTCGTTTGGCACAGTTCTTTTCCTTTAACGCCAACTTCGTAAAAGTAATTCAATTGTTTTTCGTTCACATGTCTTGAAAAAACTCGTAAGACAAACATCTTGGAAGTTAAAAGGAAGGAGGAGTGTATTTTTAAAACAAGTAAACATCGGGAAAATAAATTAAAATGCTTCTCTGGAAGGGGTGGTGGGGAGAAAGGATGTATTTGTGAAACAAATAAATATATTGAAAGTAGGTTAAAAGGTTTCTGTTGGGGGGAAGAGGGGCATCTTTGTTTGTTGGATAAACGATGTCTAAACTACTGTTGACTAGTCTACATTTAGTAGTATAATAAACATAGTTGGAAAATACTTACTTTCCGTTTCATATTCAAGCTATATAGAGATTCGTGATTTTTAAAAAATAGACAGGAACTGGTGTTGTTTTCTTAGTGCAAAGCTAAGCAATGGGCAATCTGCACTCTTTACAACATGAAAAATCAAACCTCGGATTTTTAACTTCTGTAAACTTACTGCTGACCCCTCGGGTCAACTTTATAGAACACCAGTTTTTATCTTTCTCTACATATGGTCAATGAATCATTACATCTAAGAAATGTTCAGATCCATATCACCGCTAGAGGGCGTAAAGTATTTCTGTAGAGTACGTCAAATTTTGTTCATTTGTTGCTGCTTCTTTAGAGCAAAGCCATATTTGGCTATCTGTTGCATTCCCCCCGGGTAATCGAACCCTAGATTTAGCGTTGTAAGTCCCGTAAAGTTGTCTCTATCCCAACGGGGGACGTTAACTATTAATATTAATGTCACTTTATTGAGATATTTTATGGATTGATGTATATAGATATACATATAGAGAGAGCACTGTGAAAGTTTTAAAGGTTTAAACATCAGATACGTGATGTAGGTGGCGCTGTTAGTTCCTAACAAAACAAATATATATATATATATATATTCTGATGGACGAGATAAAGATGTCAAAATCAAAGGTATAAATTTTAGCCAATAAGGTTAAACTGACGAGAACTGGACAATTTGTTAGGCACAAATAATTAGTGGATTTTAATCTTGAAATAAGAATTATGCACTGTGCAAAAAAAACAAAAATTTCTTTCTTTTTACAGTTAATATAAATACACAGTTTAATCATTGCACTAATTCATAGTTTTAAAGGAAATAAAATTAACATTCAAATATATTTCCATAACATAGATTTGTAGTTTCTTGACAAAAAATATAATTACCATGTTCGCTGCACTAATGGAGCCTAAGCTGTTAATATAGACGTTCACCTTTATGGGTGTAGGTTTACCTGTAAACCACCAAAACCATAATATTAGTACCGTATATGTTATCTTTATATGTTCTGTGAGTAGATTATACAATATATGTTTTATTACGTTTCACATTCATTAACAGTATTGGCTAGTGTGTTTAGTATGTCTATTTTCATGTTCTGTGAGTAGATTATACAATATATGTTTTATTACGTTTTACATTCATTAACAACATTGGTTAATGTGTTTAGTATGTCTATTTTCATGTTCTGTGAGTAGATTATACAATATATGTTTTATTACGTTTTACATTCATTAACAGTATTGGTTAGTGTGTTTAGTATGTCTATTATCTATCATTACTAACTTCGTTTCTTTATATATTTCAAAAAGTATTTGTTAGCTTATTATAGAAACTTAGATAGTGAAAACAGTTAAGCCGCACGAGAATGGCGAACCACATGGTCGGGATGTCGGTCCATCCCCAGCTAACAGTTGATACCCATCATTCTGCAGGGTAGAATGGAACTTATGACTAAACTGTCCTATTCGAAGACAAAATAGCATTACGCAGGCCAGCCTCGAACTCGCTAGAACTCCAACTACGAGTCCAAAAACGCAGGCCAGCCTCGAACTCGCTAGAACTCCAACTACGAGTCCAAAAACGCTGGCAGCCTCGAACTCGCTAGAACTCCAACTACGAGTCCAAAAACGCTGGCCAGCCTCGAACTCGCTAGAACTCCAACTACGAGTCCAAAAACGCTGGCCAGCCTCGAACTCGCTAGAACTCCAACTACGAGTCCGAAAACGCAGGCCACGTTCTCGTCACATGTACTTCGACTAACACAAACCTCTTAAGTTGGTTGTACTATTAACAGCGAGAGTAGTTAATTTTAACCGATAAAATAAATCGTTCTTATCATTATAACTAATATGATCAGAGCTGTACATTTAATTAGTTGTATTTATTAGTTGGCTGCTGTTAAATTCTGATTTGTGCAGCTCTGATCAGAGATTAATATTAATTATAAATAATATAATCAGAACTGCACATTTAATTAGTTGTATTTATTAGTTGGCTGCTGTTAAATTCTGATCTTTGTAGCTCTGATCAGAGGTTAATATTAATTATAAATAATATAATCAGAACTGCACATTTAATTAGTTGTATTTATTAGTTGGCTGCTGTTAAATTCTGATCTTTGTAGCTCTGATCAGAGGTTAATATTAATTATAAATAATATAATCAGAACTGCACATTTAATTAGTTGTATTTATTAGTTGGCTGCTGTTAAATTCTGATCTTTGTAACTCTGATCAGAGAGTAATATTAATTATAATTAGGATAATAAGAACAGTATGTTGTAATAGCTCTATTAATCATTTGGTTAGGATTATAAGTAATCGTAAATACTTGATTCTGAAACATAGGAGTTCCTTTCATGGTGTTTTACACACTCTTAATAGATTACTCTCAGTGGTATCAAAATACAGACTGACTCATCACCTGATAACAGACAAGTACACACTGACTCATCACCTGATATCAAAAAAGTACACTGACTCATCACCTGATATCAAAACAAGTACACACTGACTCATCACCTGATATCAAAACAAGTACAGATTGGCTCATCACCTGATATCAAACCAAGTACAGACTGACTCTTCAGCTGATAACAGACAAGTACAGACTGACTCTTCAGCTGATAACAGACAAGTACAGACTGACTCTTCAGCTGACAACAGACAAGTACAGACTGACTCTTCAACTGATATCATGCAAGTACAGACTGACTCTTCAACTGATATCATACAAGTACAGACTGACTCTTCAACTGATATCATACAAGTACAGACTGACTTTTCAACTGATATCATACAAGTACAGAC
>NW_013672938.1:9039-12267 GCF_000517525.1 Limulus polyphemus | reverse complement strand
TCTTCAACTGATATCATACAAGTACAGACTGACTCTTCAACTGATATCATACAAGTACAGACTGACTCTTCAACTGATATCATACAAGTACACACTGACTCATCACCTGATATCAAAAAAGTACACTGACTCATCACCTGATATCAAAACAAGTACACACTGACTCATCACCTGATATCAAAACAAGTACAGACCGACTCTTCAACTGATATCATACAAGTACAGACTGACTCTTCAACTGATATCATACAAGTACAGAGTGGCTCTTCTTAAACTTCCACGTAGCGATATTGAGTTATTTCTTGAACAGTTGATACTATCTTAGAGAAATTCATATATTTCAGCCTAATGTTAATTGGAATGTAACATGAGATATCAACTTACCCGAGAAATATCGAGAAAAATTCTCGCTGAATTGGAAATAAAACTTCAGTACAAAGTTTAACTTCCTTATAATCGCTAATGTTCTCGCTGAATTGGAAATGAAACTTCAGTACAAAGTTTAACTTCCTTATAATCGCTAATGTTCTCGCTGAATTGGAAATGAAACTTCAGTACAAAGTTTAACTTCCTTATAATCGCCTTATTAGCTTTTTTAAAACAAAAAAATCGCATGTTAAATATAAAAATAGATAATAATCTACCATAAAAGTGCTGGAAAGCGTTTGTAATAGTTATCTAATACCTTAGGGAAGTTTTTAACTTGATTAGGGACTCACCTGTTCCGTAAGTAGGCCACACTCGCTTATCATAACCTTGCAGAACCTTATCTAGAAAGGACAAGCGGGGAGCTTCCTCTTGGTGATGGACATTGTGTAATGATTTTAAGTCCTCAGTCCGGGGAATTTTTTTGGCTTCAAAGCTGTGAACATAAACGGAAAGCAAAGAAAACGTTTTATCCTTTGGTTAGTGAAAGAAACATCAGGAAGTCAAAGAATTTAAAGTATAGTAGGATTAGATCTGTTTTGCTATTTAAGCCTTGCTGTTTGATAAATAACTTATTTATTCCGTTAGATTATCTTTCCAAGTATTGTTCGCCTGGAAACAGACTTTTAGAAAAAACAGTGTTCAATATTTCAAAGTTTCTAAGATATATATATAACAAAACAAAATGCAAAGTTATTGTTTTTTAAATGTGCAGTTTTGCCAAAAAAAAATAACCCAAACCTATATATATTAAAGAGAAATTGTTAAACCTAAAACCTTTTATTAAATCACGTAAGCCGTGAGGAAAAATTGAATTTCGAACTTTCACTAATTCGTCCAAGAGAGAGCTTCCAAATGATAGATCTTAAACTCCTCCCATTTTGAATTAGAAATGGTCATTTTAAAAGAAATGCGAGGAAAAAGAAACATGATTTGTGTCCGAAACGTTAGGTCTATTGATTTTAAATAGAAATTATTTCATTTTATATCGGGAAGTTTAGACAATAAGATAATAGTAAAGTTTGAGTAATTCTTTCCAGCATTGTTACATCCAACCACCACTGACGATGTTAACAATATCTTCCAAACTCGTTAACCTGCCAGCATTGTTACATCCAACCACCACTGACGATGTTAACAATATCTTCCAAACTCGTTAACCTGCCAACATTGTTACATCCAACCACCACTGACGATGTTAACAATATCTTCCAAACTCGTTAACCTGCCAGCATTGTTACATCTAACCACCACGGACGATGTTAACAATATCTTTCAAACTCGTTAAACTGACCAGCATTGTTACATCCAACCACTGCTAGCGATGCTAACAGTATCTCCTAAACTCCTTAAACTGACCAGCAATGTTACATCGAATCACCACTAACGGTACTAACAATATCTTCCAAACTCGTTAACTGCCAGCATTGTTACATCCAACCACCGCTAGCGATGCTAACAATATCTTCCAAACTCGTTAACCTGCCAGCATTGTTACATCCAACCACCACTGACGATGATAAAAATATCTTTTAAACTCTTTAACCTGCCAGCATTGTTACATCCAACCACCGCTAGCGATTATTTGCTATTTTCGAATCCTATATTTTTGATTTAAAGACAATTAGTACCGAATCCTACAATGTTTCATTTAAAGACAATCAATACCGAATTATTCATTGTTTGATTTAAAGACAATTAGTACCGAATCCTACAATGTTTGATTTAAAGACAATTAATACCGAATTCTTCATTGTTTGATTTAAAGACAATTAATACCGAATTCTTCATTGTTTGATTTAAAGACAATCAATACCGAATTATTCATTATTTGATTTAAAGACAATTAATACCGAATTCTTCATTGTTTGATTTAAAGACAATTAACACCGAATTATTCATTGTTTGATTTAAAGACAATTAAAGACATTATAAAGGTTTTATTGGCCATAAATCTCGTTAACACTTTTAAATACTTCACACAGCCCCTGACCTTTGTACATAACCACCAAGCCGTACAGTCATAGGAAACAAAATAGTACAATTGTACGTTTCAGAAAGTCTGTACATTTCAAAGTTTCTCAGGTGTTGTATGCACATATCAGTAATGATCTCATCATATTCAGATGTATTAAATTCTACATATACTTCATTTTGCTAATGATGGAAATAAACCAGTATTATGGGGTTTGGTTCAAAATAATACTGAGAAAAATAGGCCAGTCAACAGTTTCAAAACAGTGGGGTTTGGTTCAAAATAATACTGAGAAAAATAGGCCAGTCAACAGTTTCAAAACAGTCTTGTAATTACACATGTCTATTTTTTTGTTTGTTTTTTTTTTTGTTAAAACAAAGCTGCAGTATAGGCTTTCTCCACTAACGGAATCGAATCCTTAATTCTAGCGTTATAAAGCCTTAAGCACGTCGTAGAGACCCCACCTTTCTTGTATAATACCAGATGTAACATGTTGAGTAGGTTTTCTTTGAAAGCTGTTTTCTTAGTGTCAAAACAACTGCAGACTTTCGTTTTCAGGAAATGTGATCCTTTTCGTTTCTCAGAAATAAAAACTGGTCTACATCGGTCTGACGCCTTCCACTTCGATAAGAAGATCTAAACTTAGGATTTAAGGATAATTAGTCCTGAATCCTAACTGGCTCATCTTAAAGTTGTTTCACCTAAATAAAATTAGTACCGAATCCTACGTTGTTTGATTTATAGACAGATAATACCGAATCCTACCCTGTTTGGTTTATAGACAGATAGTACCGAATCCAACGTTGTTTGATTTATAGACAGATAAT
>NW_013672938.1:6669-8069 GCF_000517525.1 Limulus polyphemus | reverse complement strand
GTGGTATAATATAAATTAGTCCTGGGTCTATCAACACAGTGGTATAATATAAATTAGTCCTGGGTCTATCAACAGAGTGGTATAATATAAATTAGTCCTGGGTCTATCATCACACTGGTATAATATAAATTAATCCTGGGACTATCATCACACTGGTCTAATATAAATTAGTCCTGGGTCTATCAACACAGTGGTATAATATAGATTAGTCCTGGGTCTATCAACACACTGGTCTAATATAAATTAATCCTGGGTCTATCAACACAGTGGTATAATATAGATTATTCCTGGATCTATCAACACACTGGTCTAATATAAATTAGTCCTGGGTCTATCAACACAGTGGTCTAATATATATTAGTCCTGGGTCTATCAACACAGTGGTATAGTATAAATTAGTTTTGGGTCTATCAACACACTGGTCTAACATAAATTAGTCCTAGGTCTATCAACACTATGGTATAATATAAATTAGTCCTAGGTCTATCAACACAGTGGTATAATATAAATTAGTCCTAGGTCTATCAACACAGTGGTATAATATAAATTAGTCCTAGGTCTATCAACACAGTGGTATAATATAAATTAGTCCTGGGTCTATCAACACAGTGGTATAATATAAATTAGTCCTAGGTCTATCAACACAGTGGTATAATATAAATTAGTCCTGGGTCTATCATCACACTGGTATAATATAAATTAATCCTGGGACTATCATCACACTGGTCTAATATAAATTAGTCCTGGGTCTATCAACACACTGGTCTAATATAAATTAGTCCTGGGTCTATCAACACAGTGGTATAATATAAATTAGTCCTGGGTCTATCAACACACTGGTCTAATATAAATTAGTCCTGGGTCTATCAACACAGTGGTCTAATATAAATTAGTCCTGGGTCTATCAACACAGTGGTATAGTATAAATTAGTTTTGGGTCTATCATCACAGTGGTATAATATAAATTAGTCCTGGGTCTATCAACACAGTGGTATAATATAAATTAGTCCGAGGTCTATCAACACAGTGGTATAATATAAATTAGTCCTAGGTCTATCAACACAGTGGTATAATATAAATTAGTCCTGGGTCAATCAACACACTGGTATAATATCAATTGGTCCTGGGTCTATCAACACAGTGGTATAATATAAATTAGTCCTGGGTCTATCATCACACTGGTATAATATAAATTAGTCCTGGGTCTATCAACACAGTGGTATAATATAAATTAGTCCTAGGTCTATCAACACAGTGGTATAATATAAATTAGTCCTAGGTCTATCAACACTGTGGTATAATATAAATTAGTCCTGGGTCTATCAACACAGTGGTATAATATAAATTAGTCCTGGGTCTATCAACAGAGTGGTATAATATAAATTAGTCCTGGGTCTATC
>NW_013672938.1:0-5669 GCF_000517525.1 Limulus polyphemus | reverse complement strand
AGACAGATAGTACCGAATCCTACGTTGTTTGATTTATAGACAGATAGTACCGAATCCAACGTTGTTTGATTTATAGACAGATAGTACCGAATCCTACGTTGTTTGATTTATAGACAGATAGTACCGAATTCAACGTTGTTTGATTTATAGACAGATAGTACCGAATCCAACGTTGTTTGATTTATAGACAGATAGTACCGAATCCTACCCTGTTTGGTTTAAATACAATTAAAACCTAATCCTACAACGTTGGATTTTAAAGACAGTTAATACCCAATCCTACACTGTTTGATCTCAAGACAGTTAATACCCAAACTGACATTGTTTGATCTCAAGACAGTTAATACCCAAACTGACATTGTTTGATCTCAAGACAGTTAATACCCAAACTGACATTGTTTGATCTCAAGACAGTTAATACCCAATCTTACATTGTTTGATCTCAAGACAGTTAATACCAAAACCGACATTGTTTGATCTCAAGACAGTTAATACCCAATCAAAGGAAGACGTGTAAGTATTTCTTCGTCAGTATCTTTTGATACTGTAATACTAACTGTGTTAGTTCTTTACTTGGTACAACAGTTTTATACTCAAATTACAAGATTGTAGATGAAACTAGTCACTAGAGACCTTACAAACTGTCCAACTTGAACTATCTAGTTCAAGTTGAATCATTTGTAAAGACTCTAGTTCAAGTTGGACAGTTTGTAAGGTCTGGACAGTTTTAAGGTCTCTATTTCAACTTGGATCGTTTTTAAAGTCTTGAGTTCAACTTGAACAGTTTGTAAGTTCTCTAGTTCAAGTTGAATCTTTTGTAAGGTCTCTAGTTCAACTCGCAGAGCTAGTAAGGACCGTAGTTCAATTCAGACCATTTATAAGGTCTCTATTTCACCTTGGATCGTTTTTGAAGTTCAACTTGGATCGCTTGTAAGGTCTCTAGTTTAACTTGGATAGTTTGTAAGGTCTCTATTTCAACTTGGATCGTTTTTAAAGTCTTGAGTTCAACTTGGACCGTTTGTAAGGTCTCTAGTTTAAGTTTAATCTCTTGTAACGTCTTTAGTTCAAATAGGAACGTTTTTAATATCCCTAATTCAACTTGGAACGATTGTAAAGTGTCTAGTTCAACTTCGACAGTTTTAAGGTCTCTAGTTGAAGTTGAATGATTTGTAAGGTCTCTAGTTCAAGTTTAATCATTTGTAAGGTCTGTAGCTCAACTTGGACAGTTTGTAAGGTCTCTAGTTCAACTAGTAACGCTTGTAAAAACTGTAGTTCAATTTGGAATGTTTGTAGGCTCTCTAGTTCAATTCAGACCATTTGTAAAGTCTCTATTTCAACTTGGATTGTTTTTAAAGTATTGAGTTCAACTTGGATAATTTGTAAGGTCTCTAGTTCAAGTTGAATCTCTTGTAACGTCTTTAGTTCAACTACGAACGATTTTGACATCCCTAATTCAACTTGGAACGATTGTAAAGTGTCTTGTTCAACTTCGACAGTTTTAAGGTCTCTATTTCAACCTGGATCGTTTTTAAAGTCTTGAGCTCAACTTGGACAGTTTGTAAGGTCTAAGTTGAAATAGAGACCTTATAAATGGTCTGAATTGAACTACGGTCCTTACTAGCTCTACGAGTTGAACTAGAGACCTTACAAAAGATTCAACTTGAACTGGATCATTTAAAGAATCTTCAATTATTAAACTTTCTGATTTACTGATTCAATATTTCAATGTTCAAAGTAAACGTTATATGTCGTACAATCCTAGTTTTTCAAGCCTTGATCGTTTATTGAATATCTATTAATCTTATGATCTTGATCTTGGATGTTAGATACTAAGTCGACGTAACGTTTAGAGTCAAAAGGCATTCTACTCATCTATCATATATTGACCATCTCTATGATAACAGGATCCATATTTTAAAGACTGACAAAGTTATTAAGAACATTTTTTTAAACATATAACTTTCATTTCAGATATAAACGCTTACCTTTCCCGGCTTCCATTATACGACCCAACCGTTTGAAAACTAAACAATAACAAGAGAACGTAGAAACCCTGCCAGGTTCTTGTTCGAGCCTCGAGAGGATACATTATCTCTTTACATGTTTCGAGAAGTATTCCAGCTATCACTGTTGGTGTCTTTTTTTAAAATTCAGGTTCTAATTTCAGAACTGGTAAACGTTTGAATACGACAGTCCTTCGTTTATTTCATCAAGATTATCCCCGTTAGTGTCACTAACAGTACAGAAATAAGTGTGTTGTTAACGTCAGATGTTCCAACTGGCTACGCTGTGTGTATGAAACGTAAATACAGGTGCCAAAGTACGGGTACACACGTCGTTCAACACGAGATGTAGTGTTTCTGTGGATCTGTAATCCAGCCCGAGTCAAGGACTCTGCATGCGTGTTAAACTGTGTTTTGTTATTAAGTGCTAAAATGTTGATATTTATTTATTCATATAAATATCTAACTTTTATTTCATACCTACAATATATATATATATATAGAGAGAGAGAGTTTAATTACTTTAGGGGCAAGCACTGTTTTATTCTTTTTCATATCAAATCGCTTTATAAAAAATAATTAACATCCAAGTATATCAGTTGAAAAACAATGAAACTGACGAGTATTTTATTGTTGTATTTTTCTGTTATAAGAAGCACTTATCTTTGAAAGTTCAACTTTTTACGGTTTGTATCTGTTCTTATTTGGGCTGTATAATATATTGTTATTGAATCCTGGTGTAAGGATTGGGGCTGTAGCAGTATGTGTTCGTCTGAGTAGTAAAGGAGATGAACATCAATTAGTCCTAGGTCTATCATCACAGTGGTCTAATATAAATTAGTCCTGGGTCTATCAACACGCTGGTCTAATATCAATTAGTCCTGGGTCTATCAACACAGTGGTATAATATAAATTAGTCCTGGGACTATCAACACAGTGGTATAATATAAATTAGTCCTGGGACTATCAACACAGTGGTATAATATAAATTAGTCCTGGGACTATCAACACAGTTGTTGAATATTAATTAGTTCTGGGTCTAACATCACTTGTGTTGTGTCTACCACTTTAAAATCAACACAGTTGTTGAACATTAATTAGTCCTGGGTCTAACGTCATTTGTGTTGTGTCTAACACTAAAATCAACACAGTTGTTGAACATCAATTAGTCCTGGGTCTAACGTCATTTGTGTTGTGTCTAACACTAAAATCAACGCAGTTGTTGAACATCAATTAGTCCTGGGTCTAACGTCATTTGTGTTGTGTCTAACACTAAAATCAACACAGTTGTTGAACATCAATTAGTCCTGGGTCTAACGTCATTTGTGTTGTGTCTAACACTAAAATCAACACAGTTGTTGAACATTAATTAGTCCTGGGTCTAACGTCATTTGTGTTGTGTCTAACACTAAAATTCAGCCAGATGCTGAACATCAGTTGTTCCTGTACCTAACACTTAAAATGGCACCAGTTTATAAAGTCATCATTTACCAGCCAATGCTGAACATCAGTTGTTCCTGTACCTAACACTTCAAATTCCAACAGTTTATAAAGTCATCATTTACCAGCCAGATGCTGAACATCAGTTGTTCCTGTACCTAACACTTTAAATTCCACCAGTTTATAAAGTCATCATTTAATAAAACAGTCTCGCCTGTTCCTTCCGCTTCAGTAACACATTTCAAGTGTCTAATATTTGAATCTTGAATGTAAGCAGTTTCATAGCAATGTATTTAAAACTAAAATCTGTAGCAAACCGAATGTGTTAAAACAGGAAACAAGCACTCAGTCAATGAAAGTTTTCATAACTCAGATTAACACCAGCTGTCACGCCCCGCAGAGAAGAACGTAAACGAACTCAATGTGGTTCGAACAACTCGACCGGAAACACTGATAAAAGAAAAAAAAAGTACTAGAAATCACGAAAATAAAATATCATATTTCAGCTCAGTATAGATCTCAAATGATAACAATTTATCAAGCTAAAGATACTAAAATAAAAGCGAACCCCCTCCCGGTTTACAATCGGGTTTCGATACCCGTGGTGGGTATATAGTACAGATAGCTCTTTATATAGCTTTGTGCTTAACGACGAACAAACTAACGTGGCAGTATTTGTTAAACAAGTTTATTTATTATTTCCAATTACTGCTTTATAACCTGTAATATCCAAGCGATTAACACAATTCCGTTAATCTGGCTCAGAGGTAAATCTCAAGGCATATAACGCTGAAAACCGGGTTTCGATACCTGTGATGGGCACAGCAGAAATAACCCAATGCCTAGTTTTGGGCGTAACAGTAACCAGATAAACGCCGTCATTCTAAGAAAACTGACTTTCTTTTACAGGTCCCTTGTGGGTCAACAGTAAGTCTACGGACGTATAACGTAAAAATCGAAGGTTCGATTCATGCTGCGGACAGAGTGCAGGTAGCCTATTGTGTGTCCTTGCACGAAGAAAACGCTACTAGCCCTCTTTCAGATTTTTAGGGTTATTTTATTAAATATTATAACTGTTAATTTGATTCAAATAAAACGATTTTTTTCGACTTACGATCATAAAACTTTCCCTTTTATTATTATTACGCTCTTTTTTCCCTTTTATTATTATTACGCTCTTTTTCCCCTTTTATTATTATTACGTTCTTTTTCCCTTTTATTATTATTACGTTCTTTTTCCCTTTTATTATTATTACGTTCTTTTTCCCTTTTATTATTATTACGTTCTTTTTTCCCTTTTATTATTATTACGTTCTTTTTCCCTTTTATTATTATTACGTTCTTTTTATAAAGTTGATTTCACCAATTCTAAATTGATATTAGTACCGCACTTTTTATCTTAAGTTCGCTATTTTGTTGGGCAGTGCGAGGTTTAACTGATTAGCGTGTCGGGCTGCGCATCGAAAGCTCCAAGGTTCGTGAAATGATAAAGTTTAAAACGTTGCGCACAAAAACGTGTCAATATTGGTAATAAAAGTGACGAAAGTTATATCAATGATTTAAAGAAATTTGATTCTTAAACAAAGCTGTATTTACATTCTATTATATATATAAATACTGAACTTATATAAATATCTTGTTAAATTTTAATGTATTTCTGATATATTTAAAACTGTGATCTAAGAAACAGCTGCTTTACTGGATAAATAACTTTGACAAGGTTGTTAACGGTAACATTAAATCTATGTTTGGATTATAAAAACAAATGGAACATATAACTGACTGTTTAAATTATTCAGCTGAGTGTCGTCAAAGTTCTGGTTTCATTAGACAAGACACGACGATTCATTGTTATTCGTGTTACGTACGTTAAAGGAATTCCCGCCTTACGGTCTTCAGAATTCAAGTTTGTGTAATCTCATGAGAAACCCTTTCCAACCTGCCCCCCCCCCCCCAGTGGCACAGCGGTATGTCTGCGGACTCACAGAATCCGGGTTTCGATACCCGTGGTGGACAGAGCACAGATAGCTCATTGTGTAGCTTTGTGTTTAATTACAAACAAACAAACTTTTCTTGATGCCCCCCAGTGGCACAGCGGTATGTCTGCGGACTCACAACGCTAGAAAGAGCACAGATATCCCATTGTGTAGCTTTGTGTTTAATTACAAACAAACTTTTCTTGATGCCCCCCAGTGGCACAGCGGTATATCTGCAGACTCACAACGC
>NW_013672937.1:33743-40842 GCF_000517525.1 Limulus polyphemus | reverse complement strand
CATATAAAGAAAGGCTTACAGATGTGGATTTGTTTCACAGGAGTGTAAAACTAGATGTGAGTTGAATCATGTGGTTAGAATTGTTAGGGGTTTCTGTACATATAAAGAAAGGCTTACAGATGTGGATTTGTTTCACAGGAGTGTAAAACTAGATGTGAGTTGAATCATGTGGTTAGAATTGTTAGGGGTTTCTGTACATATAAAGAAAGGCTTACAGATGTGGATTTGTTTCACAGGAGTGTAAAACTAGATGTGTGTTGAATCATGTGGTTAGAATTGTTAGGGGTTTCTGTACATATAAAGAAAGGCTTACAGATGTGGATTTGTTTCACAGTAGTGTAAAAACTAGATGTGTGTTAAATCATGTGGTTAGAATTGTTAGGGGTTTCTGTACATATAAAGAAAGGCTTACAGATGTGGATTTGTTTCACAGGAGTGTAAAACTAGATGTGAGTTGAATCATGTGGTTAGAATTGTTAGGGGTTTCTGTACATATAAAGAAAGGCTTACAGATGTGGACTTGTTTCACAGGAGTGTAAAAGCTAGATGTGTGTTGAATCATGTGGTTAGAATTGTTAGGGGTTTCGGTACATATAAAGAAAGGCTTACAGATGTGGATTTGTTTCACAGGAGTGTAAAAACTAGATGTGTGTTGTTGATTCACGTGGTTACAATTGTTAGGAGTTTCTGTACATGTAAAGAAAGGCTTACAGATGTGGATTTGTTTCACAGGAGTGGAAAAACTAGATATGAGTTGATTCACGTGGTTTCAACCTTGTTTATAAATGTTATTTAATTAACCTAAGTACCATGTGAAACCACTGACCACTCTCAACCTTGTTTATCATCTAAAACGTATGGAAGCTTCTTACTCCTCCAGCTTTCAACAGCTTCTTCCTAAACTCCTCTGTGGGATTCTGGAAAGTGAGCTTCTCTCCTCTTGTATTGGCAACAGGTCCTTCCAACCTTAAGTACAAATCATACTCAAATTCAACTTTCTTTGGTTCCTCTTTGTTCCTGAAGTGAACATCAATGAGCATGTTAAACCCAGCATATCCAGATTCTGAAACTTGGTAAGGTGGTTCCTTGATAACTGAAAAAAGTTACAGGAACGTCATGTAGACCTATAAGAAATCATCGCAAAACATCAACAATTTTACTCTTTGCATAACGTGAAGGAGAATTAAGGACAGTGAGAAAACTGCATTCAGAACATGTAGTTCGATGGAGAATTACATATTCGTATGCAAGTTGGCGTAATGACCGAATATTTCAGATATGTTATTCTAATTTTACAAATGAAATAACAGAGATATGTTAAAGATTTCTTTAAGGAATGTACATCATACAAAGTAAAGTTGTGTTGTTTTTTATGAAAAGTAAAAAATAAATATTTCTTCACAAAAGGTTGTAAATTAAAATTTAAAATAGTGAATATCACAAAGTAAATTCAATATATTATAATTATTAACAAAAACTAAGATAAAAAGAAGGAAACAAAACATGTAAAAAAAAATGCTAAACCTATCTTTGTGACAAATATTTTATTTATAAACTTGATTTCTTTTGATATTAAGTAAGTCAAACATACAATTTTTGACAGGAATACTTATCATGTCAAAGACTGGCTAATTAAGTTAAGAAAAGGACATACAAACAAAACTGTGAACAAATAAATCTAAAATAAAAACATATGGAAATTTTAATTCTTTCTCTCATATATTCTCTTTAGTTTTTAATAAGATGCAGAGAAATAAGCATCACGAAGGCTATAAAAAAGGGCGTCTTCCTTAGAAGAATACACATACTTCACTGCATCACACAGATCCCCATATCAGTTCTACTACACCTTAGTTTGTACTACAAGACTACACATACTTCACTGTATCACACAGATTTCCCATCTCAGTTCTACTACACCTTAGTTTGTACTACAAGACTACATATCACTGATTGAAACAAATATTGTAGAGGACACCTATAACACAAGTAATAACACTGACTGAAACAGATATCGTAGAGGACACTTATAACACAAGTAATAACACTGATTCAAACAGGTATCATAACACCATCGGTGCATAGAGGTTAAGTAGGATTACCTCGTTTGTGTTTTGGAAAGCTCTCGTGTAGATGAAAAACTACCTTTTCTACAAAATGCTGGATACTAAATCCTTCAGGTCCACGTACAAACACTGTCCAATCATGAGTAAATCCTTCAACTGTAGGCTTACTTCTCATTGTGGCTCGATGACCAAGTTCAAGTTTAACTTCCACACACTGAAAACATGTAAGTGAACAATCATATCGTTTTAAGAAAATTATCAAGTACTCATTAAACTACGGAATGATAAAAATGATAGGAATTTTTGAATTAATAGCAGGAAGGATGTTGTGATGCTTTATAAAAATCTGGGCACACTATACAGAGTGCAAGAAAGGTTACTAGGATGAAACTGGTTTAACAAGTTCAAGCTATGAAAGGATACTTAAAGATTTAGAGCATAGAAGGAGTAGATAGGTGGCTGTGGTTTTAAAAACTGTTGGGGGTTTCGTCATACTCTCCATGCATGATCCGAAAGATGGAATGAAAAGGTACATTAAACTTAGTTTGATTGATTAAGTGATGTGGGTTTGTTGTTTAGGGTTCTTTGACATATTTGCTGGATAATTATTGGATGTCAACAACTATATTTAACATGGAGTTCAGATGCTTATTTTATGGGTTAAGGAAAAATATTACAGGTTCAACAGCATTCTGTTACTTTTTTCTTCTTATGATCTTATAATTATTTGCAAAGTACTTATTTCTTGGTGTTTTGGGACAGACTTTTCTCTGGATGACCCATAATAATGAATAGTGTAAATGGGATAGTTGTACTCACTGACGAGAGGAAGCATTCGAGACATTTTTCCCTTAAAACTAAAGGTGCGTGTGTGTGTATACTGAGCATAAGAAGCATTTAATAAAATCATAAATGAATTTCAAACTTCTGTAAATTAAATAGCTCAACATTTAATTAAATGTGGATCTTAAGTTAAATATTAATAGTCTACACTACAACTGAACCTATTCACAGCAAAAGCTTATAAACCATTAAGAATATTGAAGAGAAAAACTTTATTTTTCACTTTTAACTTAATGAGATCTAAATTCTCATATTGTCAATAAAACTTAAATTAAAAGCAATAGAAGAACATGCAAAAAGAGCAAAACTGAGAGGAAAAAATTACAATATTGATGTTTCAACAACTCACAGTTAGTGCAATTCTTGAATTTAATAATAATTGATTCTAAATTGTACTGTCAAGTTTAAATGGTCTCAGTTTACGAAAATGTATTGATTTATGATATTAATTCATGAAAAATAAATTACCTGCATTTTCTGCTGGTTTTGGTAACACCAACTGTGTTGACAGTGGCCTATAGCTTAAAGATTTTCATCAGCTTTACACAACTTCCTATTTTAGGGTTACACTTAAAACCAAATTATTAATTTTATCTCTTCAGGTAAACTAACAAAGTTCTGTATGACAGAGAAAACAAAAAGGTCTGTATTAGGCCTATAGCTAACACTAGTATTAGTAGTAATACTAATAGTATAATTACATAAAATTAGCGTACTACTAGTACCAGTGGTGGTGTTAGTGTTAGTAAGATAATAACAACTAACGAGAACAATGAATCGTACTACCCTAGCAATAAACCAAAATTTTAAAAGTATTATTGTGCGTATTTTTCTTTTTATGAACTCTCATAAAAAAAAAGAATGATATTTCATGCCATTGCTACATATACAAGCAACTTTCAAATACGGTTTGTTTTGGATGTTCAAATTTATTGCTTTTTTTCTCCCCCATTACTCTCGGTAGCATGGTATTGGTAGTGAAACTATAGTATAGGTGGATTAAATTTATTTCTCATACTGACAACGGTGGTAGGGATATCTGATGTGATTTATTCCACAGTTATGAGTTGTTAACCTTCGTGGCTCTCGAAAAGTCAGTCATGGTCACTATCACCGGAGTTTTATTGGTTACTAACACTAACCTTGTTTATTGGGGTCACTTAGAGACAAGATGGCTTCATGCACGTTATGTTCCACTTGCAGAAACTTTACAATGTAAGAATTTTAATAATTCAATACATGAAAAACAGAAAATAAGAAGACGAAAATAGTCAATTGAACAGTTTTTGTTGTTGTTTTGCAGTGAAAACTTGTACCACCTGGGCAAAAAATTAAATAATAATAGTAATAGTAGTGGAGAAAATGAACGGTAGTAGCCTTGACTCCAATCTGCAGGTGTAGACATCAAAGATATTAGGCTATACCATATAGAACTACGATTAGTATGGGCTATACTAATGTATCACTTGAGGCACGTGTCTACAGCCATAGCTAATTCTTTCTGGCCTCTGAACTTCTGATTGTGGCATGTATATATTTATGTATATGTGTGTATGTCCGGAAATTTCTCCCGTGTCGGAGATGATCTGCATGAGATTGATTTGTTTTGTTTTGAATTTCGCGCAAAGCTACACGAGAGCTATCCGCGCTAGCAGTCACTAATTTAGCAGTGTAAGACTAGAGAGAAGGCAGCTAGTCATCACCACCCACCGTCAACTCTTGGGCTACTTTTTTTACCAGTGAATAGTAGGATTGACTGTCACATTATAACGTCCCCACGGCGAGCGTATTTGGTGGGACGGGGATAAGAACCCGCGACTCTCAGATTGCGTGTCAAGCTCCCTCACCGAGACTGGTTCTCTATCTTGACACGTTATATAATTATTAATAGGAACTTCTAAGTATAGGTAAAAAAATGTATAATTATTTGTCAACCATGCCACATCCGCTATATGCAGCCAACGAGGACACGACAGCAAACATGAACTACATGTTACACGGCTGTATACAGTAAGGGTTTTCTACTACTGGTCACCAAAATTATGACGTCTAATTGTTTGGTCGTGACATTATATCTAATAAATAAAACAAAATCACGATGGATAATTTTGACTAACTGTACCAAAGATACCATGTCGTCTTAAGTTGGCATGTTGAATCTTCTCTGAAGACTTTAAAAATTGCGTGTTCCGTGAAAACTACATTTGTAACACCAAAATGCTTGTTAAGTTAGTTGACTGGAAGATCGTGGTACGTTATCATCTTCTTTCGTGAGTTCTAACATGGGTATACAACGAGTTGAATTAACAAGTCTTGTACGTCTGTGGTGGGGTTCTAAGTTTTCAACATTCAGTGCCGTGTTAACTTTCGCATATAAAAGTTTTTATAGAACGATGTTTAACATTCGCTTTATTTTATCTATCCATCAGACAGTGCTTATGTTTCACGTACCATCCAACAAGTTAAAACAAGAGTAGTTTCATACGATGAAGTACTTCGTCTCCAAACTTTTAAAATTTTGAATGTATATACGTAACTAGTTATATAAAACTTATTTTTGCATAATATTCTAGCAACAGGTAACAATTTTGTACAAAATAACACAGTAGTTATTTCTTTGTTAATAAGGAAACATATTTTCAAATAATGGCTAAATACACTACAAATAGCAAGATTTACTGAAGATATTAAATTAATTCAATCATAACGTGTCAATAACACAGGAAACACACCGCTTCTTAAATTAATTCAAGCATAACGTGTCAATAACACAGGAAACATACCGCTTTTTAAATTAATTCAAGCATAACGTGTCAATAACACAGGAAACACACCGCTTTTTAAATTAATTCAAGCATAACGTGTCAATAACACAGGAAACATACCGCTTTTTAAATTAATTCAAGCACAGGAAACACATCTCTTCTTAAATTAATTCAAACACAACGGGTCAATAGCACAGAAAACACACCGCTTTTTAAATTAATTCAAGCATAACGTGTCAATAGCACAGGAAAGATACCGCTTCTTAAATTAATTCAAGTATAACGTGTCAATAGCACAGGAAACATACCGCTTCTTAAATTAATTCAAGTATAACGTGTCAATAGCACAGGAAACACACGCTTCTTAAATTAATTCAAGCATAACGTGTCAATAGCACAGGAAACACACCACTTCTTAAATTAAAAAACAAATTCTGTTACTCTTTGAACCACTATTTAAACAAACTAATCTATTTAAGTATTTGTTCCTGTATGACCAAACTGGTAGTTAAATGCTTCTAAAATAAAAAGGCCTGTTTGTGAATTGACAGTGCCACATACAGAGTTAATCCAGAAATAGTTAGCTCAAGATGGACACCAGTTTGAACACTTATATTTACATCAGTGAATGTTTCCATGGTGAATTATGAAACAAATATATTGGCCAGAAGTTTAGGGGTCATTTAGGCTTTGAAAAGATCCGGGGTTGTACATTTTAGACTTTCAGCATTAGATTTTAAATTGACTTTGTAGTAAAAAAAAATCACGTCACCAGATGGACTAAGACGATAATTACTTAAATGTTAATATTCAATCCTTTAACGTGTAAGCCCACTTACACATGAGAAAAACATCATTGCATTAACCAATGACCCTTTCCTTGTACAGAATGAAAATGGTTGGAAGTTTAGAACATTAACTTTAAATCATGCCTGGTAAAGGTAATTTTGAAGGATTTCTGTCCACATATATAGAACTTTAACCCATGTATGTATAATAATCACCACCTACAGTGCTTATGGCAAATTTTCAGCTTAATTATTTAATTTAGTGAAATATATCTTTTTTCTGTTTGTCTGTTTTGTTTTGCAAGATGATGTATGGTTAAAGAGAACCAATAGTCTATCTACAGTTTTCTTTACTTAGAGAACCAATAGTCTATCTACAGTTTTCTTTACTTAGAGAACCAACTGTCTATCTAAAGTTTTCTTTACTTAGAGAACCAAGTCTATCTACAGTTTTCTTTACTTAGAGAACCAATAGTCTATCTACAGTTTTCTTTACTTAGAGAACCAACTGTCTATCTACAGTTTTCTTTACTTAAAGAACCAATAGTCTATCTACAGTTTTCTTTACTTAGAGAACCAACTGTCTATCTACGGTTTTCTTTACATAGAGAACCAATAGTCTATCTACAGTTTTCTT
>NW_013672937.1:29339-33268 GCF_000517525.1 Limulus polyphemus | reverse complement strand
ACTTAGAGAACCAACTGTCTATCTACAGTTTTCTTTACTTAAAGAACCAATAGTCTATCTACAGTTTTCTTTACTTAGAGAACCAACTGTCTATCTACAGTTTTCTTTACATAGAGAACCAATAGTCTATCTACAGTTTTCTTTACTTAATTAATCACATATGTATCCTAGAAATTAGTTCAGGAAGTGTGGGTTCTGTTGTTTTTTCACATTCGTTTCTGTAAAATATTAAAAAATCCCAATGACTGAACAGAATGTTTTATCTAATGTTAACAGTGGCTTAATGTTAAATTCCAATCAAGTAATACAATCTGTTGTTAAAAATACACAATAACTAATCTTAGTCATAAATGATTCAAATTACGATATGGAAAATATCTAAACGTTTGGAATATGACCTTCAAACAGAATAATTTTGTGTTCAATATTTTCCTGACATCTGTAATAGATTAATAATAATTATAATTTGATTTTACATTACACCAGTATATATATGTGTCCTCAAAAGTGAAAAGAATATTTGTTTGTTTTTAGAATTTCTGGGCAAAGCTATACAAGGTTATCTCAGCATATATAGACTAGAGAGTAGGTAGCTAGTCAACATCCACCCACTGCCAGCTCTTGGGTTACTCTTGTCTGACCAAAAGAGGGACTATTGTGCTTTACCTCGTACCCACAGTGTAGAGCATGTTTTGTTAGAAGTAGGGTGTAAACCATGAACACTTACGTTCCTATCACACCAACCATTAGGCATAGCTGGTTCAAAGAAGGAAGTTAAGAAACTCAGAGGATAAAATAAAAAACTTCATTAAACACATAATTTTATTTTTAAACATAACACATTCTGATCAGTTTTTAATAACCAGTTACAGGTTCAACTCTGTAAGTTATAATACTGAGTTGAGTCTGTTTGTAAGAAGGAAGCTGTAACAACTGATACTAAAGACTGCTCAATACACAACTTTAAACCTTACAAAAAGTAACAACTATAAGAACCAGTCTGCAGACAGACCTCTTCAATATTACACAAGATGTCTTGATTTCCTGCTTTTCTAGAAAACTTCTAAACAATATCATGAACACACACACTTGTAATTTTATAGTTTCAGCTTGTGAAGCTGTGAACTTCTATTCAACAGCTTATAAGTTTAGCTCCAAAACTTTGTGTACATTGTTAAGATAGCTGCTACTAGTACATAGTTACAAATGTTTAAAATAAGATTCAATAATTGTGAATCTTAAGAAACAAGTTCGCCTTTAGTGTGTGTATGTAGTTCGTAATATCATGAACTACTGACCTGTACTTATAATATTACTTAGTCACTGATGGACAACACATTAATATTATAAAATAATATGTTTGACTATTTAATGTAGCATAGATCTGTCACTAGGAGAACCTAATAACATCAAGCACAAACTTATTGGCCTAAACTTCTTTTATACACTTTAAAACGTCCACTAAATCATTGTTATTGTAGTGAAACTTATATGTCCAATGTGGTATAATGCTCTCAGCAACAGTTACCAGAAGAATATATTCATGTATATTTCCCACAAAAAATGACAACTCTAAAAACATTTCAAAGTATTCAAGTAAAGTTTTATATTATACAGAAATTACAACAAGGTTATGAAAAACTTAACTGTTATGTTTCAAAACCTTAGCGAACCCACATTTTCTTTTTTCAAATTGTATATAAAAGGTTTTCCATGTGTTCAAGGTATTTCTTTGTGTATATAAACTTGTAGGATATTTTACAGAAAGCCCCGAGAATATTCTGCAAGTCTGAATTAAAAAAGGAAAACATTTATTTTTCCAGCTTACAGTTTCATAGATCACTTTCTTAAATTAATCGTTTTAGACACAACTCTCCACAATTCCAACATACATATACTCTGCTGTTTCTTAGATGGGCAAACATTATCTTAGTTTTAACATGATGTAACCACTATCTGTTTATTTCTTAAAACTCGAGGCTGTTTTAACATGGTGTAACCACTATCTGTTTTTAAAAACTCCAAACTTAGTTTTGACATGATGTAACCACTATCTGTTTTTAAAAACTCCAAACTTAGTTTGACATAATGTAACCACTATCTGTTTTTAAAAACTCCAAATTTAGTTTTGACATGATGTAACCACTATCTACTTTTAAATACTCCAAGCTTAGTTTGATATGATGTAACCACTATCTGTTTTTAAAAACTCCAAACTTAGTTTTGACATGATGTAACCACTATCTGTTTTTAAAAACTCCAAACTTAGTTTTGACATGATGTAACCACTATCTGTTCTTCAATGTGTTATTTATTACACTCTATAAACAGGTACCCACAGACTTTGGAAACTACATTCACATCTTTTCAAACTGAACTTTGTGTCCACACTCAAGACAGACCTTTTCATACATGTCATCTTCAAGAGGAGATTCTTGTCCATAAGAATGGACATGACCTTCAGATATTTTGTTGTACAAACTGCTACGTACAGTCATTCGCAGAGCTAAAGGTAAAGAACATAAAAAAATCACTCAAAATAAAAATCTTTACAACAAAATTAAAGATCTTACAACAGAATGATTTCATATTTTTTATATCACCTGCACATAAATTAACAAAATTATGACTCACATCAGGATTGACTGGATAATAAATCAAAATGTGTAGATATTATATAAAGTTATGATTGTCATTATAGCTGACTGGATGTATCTTCCGCACTTGAAGAGAAAGTGGTATCAGCTTTTAAACATGGCATCGTCACCATGGAGAATCAGAGGAAAATGTGTAGGTTAAATAAGTGATACCTAAATGACTATTACAGTTACTCTTATGAAACACAGGATTACAACTGTTATCAAGTACCTGTTACTCTTATGAAACAGGATTAAGTAACATGTACTTGATAACAGTTGCTTCTTATGAAACACAGGATTACAAATGTTATCAAGTACATGTTACTCTTCTTATGAAACACAGGATTACAACTGTTATCAAGTACAGTTACTCTTCTTATGAAACACGGGATTACAACTGTTATCAAGTACAGTTACTCTTCTTATGAAACACAGGATTACAACTGTTATCAAGTACAGTTACTCTTCTTATGAAACACAGGATTACAAATGTTATCAAGTACATGTTACTCTTATGAAACAGGATTACAACTGTTATCAAGTACAGTTACTCTTCTTATGAAACACAGGATTACACCTGTTATCAAGTACAGTTACTCTTCTTATGAAACACAGGATTACACCTGTTATCAAGTACATGTTACTCTTCTTATGAAACACAGGATTACAACTGTTATCAAGTACAGTTACTCTTCTTATGAAACACAGGATTACAACTGTTATCAAGGACATGTTACTCTTCTTATGAAACACAGGATTACAAATGTTATCAAGCACAAATAAAAGGACTTCCATAATTTGGAAGCATTAATTTTATACCATCATGAGTACCTTTGACTTTTTTATTATAAGCTTTATGCTTCCTCTTCTCTCTTTCTTCCAGTCGTTTTCTTTTAGCTTCTTCCAGTTCTTCCTCAGAATTCCAAACTTCTAGTGCTCGTTTCTCAACCTAGTGGTAAGTTTAAATTAACACATTATATTTTATATAATTACTTGTGGACCTAAAGCAAGAACTCTATTACTATTATTAGAAATAAAAGTTTAATGTAGAATATTTAGTCTACCATACATTAAAATACATCAATCAAGCCAGACCTTATCTTTATATTCTGACACATCAATATAAATACTTTATGACTCACATGACTCTACTCTTCTGATACATCAGTACAAATACTTTATGACACACGACTCCACTCTTCTGATACATCAGTGTAAATACTTTATGACTCACACGACTCCACTCTTCTGATACATCAGTATAAATACTTTATGACTCACACACGACTC
>NW_013672937.1:27082-28339 GCF_000517525.1 Limulus polyphemus | reverse complement strand
TCTGATACATCAGTATAAATACTTTATGACTCACACACGACTCCACTCTTCTGAAACATCAGTATAAATACTTTATGACACACACCTGACTCCACTCTTCTGATACATCAGTATAAATACTTTATGACACACATCTGTCTCCACTCTTCTGATACATCAGTATAAATACTTTATGACTCACACACGACTCTACTCTTCTGATACATCAGTATAAATACTTTATGACACACCTGACTCCACTCTTCTGATACATCAGTATAAATACTTTATGACCCACATGACTCTACTCTTCTGATACATCAGTATAAATACTTTATGACCCATACCTGACTCCACTCTTCTGACACATCAGTATAAATACCTTATGACTCACCTGACTCAACAGATAAAGTTTCATATCTCCCGTTGAATGATGTGGATTCTTCTTCACAATGAACTTCAGAGGTGGTTCACGTTTGTCTAGATCACAGTCTTTCAAGAGGAATCTGTTTTTAGCATCTGTTTTGGCAATTAAAGCATGCTTGCCATCAGCATCTCTAGATTAATAAATGTAATACAAAGTAAGCATGACATGGCAAGAACTGGAAAACAAAGTTTTGGAGAGATAAAAAATCACTTTTCTTCCTTATGAGCTTTTACCAAGGAAAAGAACAATATTGTTAAAATAATTACATGATGAACACAAACCAGCCAACAAACTCTGTAAAGAACTACATCAGTATTCATTATCACACCCGTTGTCCAAACTTCGGAGTGAGTATCATTACCTGAAGCCACGTAGTATACAGACACAAATTATGAATAGATCTCATTTGTTACAAAATAACACAAAGTTTGACTTTACGCAACCAAAGACATCTTTAATGATACCAATCTATAGTCCTTACTAAAACCACCCTACGTGTTTCAACACTTTACCATCTTGAAACCTTCAGTTGGGTAATTCATTGTGGTCTTTATTTAAAGTGTAGTGGAAACTACTAGAATAACAGTTTATCCTCTTATTGTATAATGTATATCAACATGTTAAAACTGGTGTAGTGGAAGCTACTAGAATAACAGTTTATCCTCTCATTGTATAATGGATATCAACATGTTAAAACCGGTGTAGTGGAAGCTACTAGAATAACAGTTTATCCTCTCATTGTATAATGGATATCAACATGTTAAAACCGGTGTAGTGGAAGCTACTAGAATAACAGTTTATCCTCTCATTGTATAATGGATATCAACATGTTAAAACCGGTGTAGTGGAAG
>NW_013672937.1:22501-27025 GCF_000517525.1 Limulus polyphemus | reverse complement strand
CTGTAGTATGGTCTACAATAATGAAGTGTTGATATCTACATATATCACTACAATACCAATAGGTGTAGTACATGTCCATATTCCGGTGTAGTGGAGGCTACAACAATAACAGTTTATCCTCTTATTGTATAATGGATATCAACATGTTAAAACCAGTGTAGTGTGGTTTTAAAAATCTGAGCTATGTAGAGAGGCTTTAGAACTTCTGAGTGAACTGTCACTGTGAAGCCTGTTTTAGTAACAGAGACTGGAAAGTAATAGTGATTTAATGGAAATACATATCAGCTTTGAGTTACATTTGTTCTCATGATTATAAACTTCTAGAATACCTTACTTGATAATACATTACGCGTAATAAGTTAAAATTTCATCCAGCTTCATATAGAGATTTTAAAGAATACATTTAGGCTTAGACGGTGCTCATCGTTTGAAAGCGTACAGGAGCAGCTGATCAGCTAAATACCCTTTTAACTATCTTCCTCTGGGTCAGCCAAGTTTGTGACACGAAACTGAATTTTATAGTTTCCATACTATAACTTCTAATATGTTCTGTGTATCTTCTCGAAATTTTACAAGCTTTCAGTAGTCATTATGTGTTTTGTAGACAAAAACTCAGAATTGTTAATGAAGTATTTTCCTAAACCTTTCTCCAGGAATATATGGGATGAAGGGGTTGACTTCTCCGAGTGCAAAGTGATTTTTCATGTTAAGATTAAAAATACTTTTCTTCATCTGAAAAATCTCAAATTTCATTTGCATAATTTTTAAAACCCGCTAAATAATTTTTAAACAATTTTTATCGGTAAAACTTTATATCTTATCTGTTATTTTCTTTACCCTAACTCTATGCAAGGTTGTAAAATCAAATTGTAATAAGTATAAATTACCCTTTTTTCTTTCTAGAATGACTTCAAATTGTAACATTTGTTTATCCTAAATAGCTTTAAACAGTAGACATCTGTTTATACTTAAATTTTATTACCCTCTGAACTGTGTATACTTTATATTCCCACCACACAAGTTTTAAACCACTTGGCAAATTTCAAAATTCTTATACTAGGGGAAATTAAGGATTTTTTTCTAAATATTGACTTAAAAAATTAAAACTTATATTAAAGTTTGGATTACTAGCTATGTTTTGGTGTCAAGTTTATTCACATACCATGACAAAAAGCACTTGAAATAAATTTTGAATGTAACCCCGTGACATGCACAGAAAAGGATGCCCATAGTATCCTTGTTTTTATATAATAACAAACATAATTTTAAAAACCTAAATACAGACTTTTAAAATAGTTAAATAACTTACTTGATGATATGATGTATAATGGATATGGATGTTAGTTTTTATTTCTAATGAGCTATAAGGTTTTGAAAGTTTAGTGGTTGTTGTGGTATTCTACTTTTTTATAAAATACAAATATTTTTGTGCTATTTTGTTTATGAATGTTTTACAGAAGCCATTGAAGAACCCAAAATTTCATCTATTTTCTTACCTACAACTATCACAGACCAGTACATCAAAATGAAGGCTAAGATACGAGTGAACAAAATCGTCTCCACATTCTTCACATTGTGGCCTAACCACCGGTGGAGCCGGAAGGATAACCACTCGTCTTGTTGGTAAATCTTCTTCTGTTTCTTCCAGCAGAAATCCACCACCACTATCTTTAGGTCTTCCTCTTAAGTTAGTTGTCTTGTTTTCAACTGCTTCCCTACCATACATAGATACATATAAATAATTACAGGTACTGGGACATAGAAAAAAATACATATTCCCTATTTAGATGTTGTATAACTACAATAACATAACTAACATTAATATTACATTGTTGTACAAATGTAATAACAAACTAACATCAATATTACATTGTTGTATAACTACAATAGCACAACTAACATTAATATTACATTGTTGTATAACTACAATAGCACAACTAACATTAATATTACATTGTTGTATAAATGTAATAACAAACTAACATCAATATTACATTGTTGTATAACTACAATAGCACAACTAACATCAATATTACATTGTTGTATAACTACAATAGCACAACTAACATCAATATTACATTGTTGTACAACTACAATAGCACAACTAACATTAATATTACATTGTTGTATAACTACAATAACACAACTAACATCAATATTACATTGTTGTACAACTGTAATAACAAATTAACATCAATATTACATTGTTGTATAACTACAATAGCACAACTAACATCAATATTACATTGTTGTACAACTGTAATAACACAACTAACATCAATATTACGTATGCTAACATCTAGCATCTTCGTATTACACAAACACTTTCAGCAATTTGATGTTTACAAAATAAAACATCATCCACACAAGGAATTTGTAACTGAGTGTAAGTACAATTAACATTTACCTCTATATAGGACTTACAGTTTTGTAAATACAACTACTACTACGCTATACTTTTATTTTTTTACCGGACTTGGGGACACTGCTTCGCCAATCTGGCCTGCCGTAGGAGGAGTGCTCTCTGTCTGTTACGTTCGACCCGGGCTTGCTGCGACGGGGTCAGTTTAGCATCAGAACTTTGCATTTTCTATGAGAAAAAACCAAATAAGTATACATTTAGATAGTCTAACTTATCATTTTGTTATTTAAAGCTAAACACATTGATAATCTGTGAAACACAAAAGTTGATAGTCACAACATGGTAAACACGAGCACTTCTGAATGGTAAAAAATCTGTTCTGGTGAACTTGAAAATGTAATTTTAACTTAATGCTTGCTTTGGAGCAATCATTAACATTTATATTTTAAACAGGCAAAAGTTTCTCTGTAATTTGGAGATAGTGAATTATATTTTTGGATTATGAAGTTCTGATCAGCTGATACACAGAATTTATTTGTGGTTTGAAGATGATATACAGGAGGGATTCCAAAACTGGAGACCACAGATCCCTGGGGACCTCAGAATAACTTCAGGAGCCCATAGCAAATTCACAGTATTGTCAAGGTACTCAGTATCTATGGGTTTAATGGGTCTCAGTCAGGATGAAGAATGATCTGGAGGGTCTTGTGTTGATAAAGACCCATGATAAAAGAGTACTTGCCAGAATACTAGTGTAAACCTCACCACATCTTGTCATACTCTTTCTGACAACCATGCATCTTAAAAATAAGCCTGCAGTATAGTTTCTATTCCAAAAGTCTACACTGTAAGGATCATGTCCAAAGGACACTCCTCTTTCCTGCAGCTTTCCATAAATCATCTAGTGTATGAGGACAGCAGTTTCTCAGCTCCTGTTTCAACAGTCTGATCACACAGAAATCCAAGGGTGCTACATATGGCAACTTGACTGATATGTCTTTATATTGAGCAGCATGACTACTTGATTCATTCCTTGAGGTATGTGATGGTTTAAAGGGTGATATGAATGGAAGCCTTATCTTGGTAAACTCATACCCAGTTGGCCTCATTTCCAGATGAAGATCATTCTTGATTATATTGCATACTGTTGCTTGGAGCATGTGGATTGCTTTTGACATTGAGCTTTCTGTTCATGGATTCTCACATGTTACAAGATGCCACACTTTGCTTGAATACAACTTGTTTCGAGTATCTTTTTAGATGATCCGAGTGCCTCAAGTTCATCCATATTCCTTTGTTTTACAATGCCATTAAGTACAAGGAACATCCCAGATTTAAACACATCTTCATGATATAATATTCTACCTCAGAATGAGCTGTTATATACCCTACCCAAAAGGTATTACATCACCTGTACATTTGATACATACCATTCCACTATAATTATATACTAACTGTGATTGATATATTTAAAATTGTTTAATGTAACATACTAAAACCTCTGTAATGCAAAACATTTCATTTCTATTATTAAACTAGTGTTGGTATATCTTTAAACAAATCCTTCGCTGTTTCACTTATAATATTAATCCTTTCCTTATCAAGTCAGAATTCCTAAGTTGGGACCACTAATATGTATATATTAATTGAAGCATATTATCTGTGTTAATCACTTACAAAACTATAAAGCCATTACAAAAGGTGCTTACTTCAACTCATACAGCAAACTTTGTAACAGAATATGTACATACAATACCAATAGGTGTAGTACAGTGATATATGTAGATATCAACACTTCATTACTGTAGACCATACTACATGGTATAGTGGAAGCTACAACAATAACAGTTTATCCTCTTATTGTATAATGGATATCAACATGTTGGTTTTAACATGTTGATATCCATTATACAATGAGAGGATAAACTGTTATTCTAGTAGCTTCCACTGTTGTTGTTGTATCTTCCACTACACTGGTTTTAACATGTTGATATCCATTATACAATAAGAGGATAAACTGTTGTTGTTGTAGCTTCCACTACACTGGTTTTAACATGTTGATATCCATTATACAATAAGAAGATAAACTGTTGTTGTTGTAGCTTCCACTACACTGGTTTTAACATGTTGATATCCATTATACAATAAGAGCATAAACTGTT
>NW_013672937.1:18759-21833 GCF_000517525.1 Limulus polyphemus | reverse complement strand
TCATTACTGCAGACCATACTACAGAATATGGACATACAATACCAATAGGTGTAGTACAGTGATATATGTAGATATCAACACTTCATTACTGCAGACCATACTACAGAATATGGACATACAATACCAATAGGTGTAGTACAGTGATATATGTAGATATCAACACTTCATTACTGTAGACCATACTACAGAATATGGACATACAATACCAATAGGTGTAGTACAGTGATATATGTAGATATCAACACTTCATTACTGTAGACCATATAACAGAATATGTACATACAATACCAATAGGTGTAGTACAGTGAGATATGTAGATATCAACACTTCATTATTGTAGACCATATAACAGAATATGGACATACAATACCAATAGGTGTAGCCTGTGCATTATATGAAATCCACTTGACAGAAATTTCAACTTCACATAATCTGTTTCGACTTGAATGAATCAACAAAAATTTGTTCATGTGCATCACCCTTGCCAGAAGAATCCCATGTTCTGATGAGCTATTTCTTGTACATGTACTCATGTGGTATCTCAGAGAGCACGGATGTGTCTTGGTGACATTGGATGCCTAGGACCATAAAACAGAAATATGAGTACAGCATCCTTCTCTCCTTGCATCTGAATAACTCTGGCAATATCAACATGACCAAGTGATGCTAAATCATAGAGAAACCGCAGAGAATGGACCTCACAACTAGGAGTTCATGCACAACTCAGATTACTGTCATGCTTCTGATAGAACTGCCTACATATGAGATGGTGTTCTCAGTATACAATCTCATCTTTTAAAGCTAATAAATCCCAATAGTTAAATCTCAGAAACAGTTTTTAGAAAAGTGGGAATGTTATGGGATGCACTAGAAGTTATAAGCAACCATAACGAACATTGTGAGGCTAGAAGTGGGGTGTATAACTGATTTTATTTTGGCGGGGGGTATTCAAATCATGAAACTTGGGAAAGATATTCTCAAGCTCAGCTCTCTTCTACAGCTCATTAAAGCAACACTATTTTTATATTTTACATATCTTTCCTCTTCCTCGTCAGTGTTTAACACAAAGTACAAATTCAACCTCTACAAAGTAAGACTCAAAGATGCTGAGAACATGTTCATCTTCAACCACACCAATCTGTCTTCATCAAAGACTTGTGTTTGTAAACACTAAAGCTTCTACAATAAAAACGTATTGCTGCTCTTTCCACATACCATCAATGACAAGGACAGATATCTTTTGACCATCAACAACAAGGACAGCTATGTCCTGACCATCAACGATAAGGACAGCCATCTCCTGACCATCAACACAAGGAGAGCTATCATCTGACCATCAACAACAAGGAGAGCTATCTCCTGACCATCAAAAACAAGGAAAGCTATCTCCTGACCATCAACAACAAGGACAGCTATCTCCTGACCATCAACAAGAAGCTTCTCATTAAATAGTCTGGTGTGATGGGCTAAGCAGTACACTTCCCCAAATTCAGTTGTATTTAGTGTTGCTTTTCTTCATCCATTTACACACACACACACACATTTTGCACCTTTCAAGTTTTGGAAAACCAAGTTCTACAAAATTGAAGCTTGTCACAAATTAATGACTCTATATGCTTAATATTCCTTGCAAACATCAATTCCATTTTTCACAGATAGCTGCTATTCCAAATCTTATCATTATCTTCACAGCTGCTATTAAAACATAAACACAAAAATTAACATGTCCCCCCACAACCAATGTTTTCTCTAAGCTGTTGTATGTGAGGCTTTACATCAATTTGGTAGGTGCCTTGCATCAAAAACAACAGGTTGCTCCTGAATTCATCAAGTAGTAATATACACAGGCCTTAAACTTGAACAATACCATGTCTGAATGTAAAGGCTAACACTAACAGGCGTTCAGAAAAGTGCTGGACAGAATAATACTTGTAAGTAGTGGTCAGAAGCATTTGTAGTCCACCTAGTACAAAGAAATATTAGAAGGTTCATTGCCCATAACAACAATTTAATCACTTCAAAAGTATAACTTTTGCCTTAAAGTTAAACTTGTCAAAAAAAACTGATGACTACGATTGAAAGTTGAAATAGAGTAGAAGGTAATGCCAACAGGAAATGTAACCCTAACTGACAAATCTAAGTAACAAGATAACTTATTACTATTAGATTTACTGTCTGATTCTGAGCCTTATATTAGTTGAATCATACACCAATGTTTTCAAAATTTCTGAAGTTGTCAGTACTTAATTCTACAATACGTAACATTGTAAAAACTTGGTTCTTACGAACTGTTATCCTTAGCCCTAATTTAATTATTAAGTGAATTTGCAGTATTTATATATTCAAAAATACTACGATTCGTTTATTGTAAAAAATAGTTTAAAATTTCTGTTAACTAATTAGTTTTACCTAAGCAATTGGAAACAAGTTGAAAAAACTAAAAGGACGATACACGTTCGATTACGATACTAAGTCTGTTCTTAAATTTACGTATTGATCTATGAGTTTCCAAAACTAAACATATGTATAAATTATGTTATTGTTAGGTTATAATCTAAACAACCGACTAACTACATAGTCAAATGTTTTCTAATTAAAATTATATGTATGTATTCGGAACAGTAAAAAAAAAACAAAAAAACGAATATCATATATATATATATATATATATATATATAGATAACATTCGTTCCTGTGTTCACACATTGTAATTACCGTCACAAAAGAAATATCACAGACGTAAAAAAAGGTATTCTAAAACTCATTCCATAGTATTAAATTCAAATAAAAACATTGAGATGTGTGATTTCAAATCAGATAAGCAGTATCTTAGGTCCTTAAATTTTCATCTTCCAACATTAGAAATTTTAATAGACCAACCTGAATAATCCAATCGTTACGTTCAGCGACTTTCCGATTGTTAGTGAATCAATTGGAGAGTGGATGAATATATGACAGAATTATTCTGGTTATAATAGACAAGCCAAACAACTTTTATTGCTGTTATCATCAAACATTTATTAAAAGAAATGTTTGCCCTAAATTAATTACGTTCTTTTCTGTATGTTTGTTTG
>NW_013672937.1:12394-18378 GCF_000517525.1 Limulus polyphemus | reverse complement strand
TTACCAACGAATAGTGGGATTGTCCGTCACATTATAACTCCCCCACGGCTGAAAGGGCGAGCATGTTTGGTGTGACGGGGATTCGAACCCGCAGATTGCGAGTCGAGTGCCCTAACCACCTGGCCATGCCGGGCCCTTTTCTGTAAAACATGACCTAAATTTAGAGTGTATAATAAATAAATTTTATAAATTCATGTCAAAACATCATTCCTTTCTCTCATGTGTGTCCCCTGGTAGGTCAATTGTTAGTTTACGTCCTTACAACTCTATAATCCACAGTTAGATTTCATGCAGTAGACAGAGCGCAAATATCCTGTTGTGTAGCTTTGCAACAACTCTTTTGTTTTAGCTTAGTTTCATTGTAACCTTAAAAGTTTTTGAAAAAACAATTAGCAATAAAATCAACAAAGTCTGTAGTTTACGAACATAGAGTATTTTTTAAAAAAGCGGTCAGTTTGAAGGTATTCTGCTTGACGTCTATTAATTTACAACAAACAAATATTTTTTGAATTATTTAAACTAGAATGTGTTACCTTTCTAAAAATATTTTTCTTTGCCTATTGTATGTGAAGCGACCTCTTTAAGAGCAATTTCCCGTCATCCACTTCGCATCACGCTTTCTAAGTAGTGTGCTAATAGAAAAATGGTAGGTATAAGTTTAGGGATCATAAACGAGTTATTTTGCTTTGTGTATTTATTGGATCAATATATTTTATCTTGGGTATTTTTAGGCTTGAATGAGCACAAATGAGAACTTCAAACAGTATATTCTGTAAGAGAGCATTAACTGGAGCCTAGTCCAAATGCCATTACCAAGCTAGGCTTAGCTAGACGTACCTTATTATTATTACACCGTTGTGCTGATAAACGCTAAGTTTAAAATTGTAAAATTACTGAATTAGTAACGACATGGTATTTGGGCTAGAAACTAGCTTATTATATTTTTTAAATTCCAAGTCTGTAAATTTAACACCTGTCCAGCCAGGTTATATCTAAAGTGATCAACTGTATTATATAGTTTATCCTGGCTGGACACGTGTTAAACTTGAAGAAATCAGAGACCGTTAACTTGTAATCTGTATTATTGATCCCATGGATAGTCTTGTTGTTTGGTAAACATTTAATAAGGTCACATCTTACTCTTAAACTAAGTATTGATGGCAAGCTTTTATTTTTTATATTATAGAAAACTTTCAGATGACTAAGCCTTTTAAATATTTTTTCTTACGTTTTTACGACTTACAAGAGAGAATGTTAGTGATATTTCTGACAAAAAATTGTTTGGTAAGTATTAATCCTATAAGTGGAATTAACAATACTGAGATATGTAAATAACCAAAGCAAGGAGTTTTAAAATAGGTTAAAAATATATGTATGTTTTTTAATATATCAGTAGACAATGAGTAGGTAAAAGACAGTCTTATCGAAGTTTGCAATATTACCTGGAGTGGGGGAGTTCAATAGGATAAAGGTATCTTTTTTTTTTATCTGTATTATGAAAGTGAAAGGACATAAGTTTAGGATTGGGAAAAAGACCAGTTAGGCTACAGTTAATCTTTTTTTTTCAAACAATGTGATTATCAACTTAGAATATAGAATGACCATCTTACAGAAGCTTAAGAAAGGAATTGATATTTACTTGAAAAAAAAAGATGGGTTTAATTCTTTTATTAAAAAAAAAAGTTACATAAGGCCAGTACTGAACTGTTGTTATTTTAGAATTTCATAACTGGATTTAGTGATTACTTTCCTGTTTGTTGGGGATCAGAGCACCCTTGATATCCCATGACTTATACACTCGAGGCAAATTAAAATCTTATTAATATCTTTCTTTTCAAAGGGATATTTTGAGCAACTCAACTTTCATCATTGAGCTGATCATCTTATTGTTAAAAGCCATAATCAATTTTCAGACAACAGAATCACCACATGAAAGTATTGCTTTTTTTTAATATATGATTTATTATGAAGGAAAAGTCGACAGTGTTTTGAACTGTTGGGTACTCAGTGCAATGAGAATGACAAATTATTCAGTGGTTACTGTGTATTTTTCAATTGTGTCATAATGAATTATTTTTTTTAATAAGTGCATGTTAAATGAGCCTGCTTTCAATCCCATTAAACCCAAATGGATTTCTAGTTTTAGGACAGATATAAGTAGTTTAAAGTTTCATAACTATGTTACATATTTACTTAGTAACAATGTGATGGTAAAGCTGGAGTGGTAGAGGCTGTATCTTTACAGGAGTATAGGAAAGGAATATTTGGTGGGTTGAAAAGGTACCTTGATACCTTGTAATTTATGTGTGTGTAAAAGGTATCTTGATACCCTGTAATTTATGTGTGTGAAAGGTACCTTGATACCCTGTAATTTATGTGTGTGAAAGGTACCTTGATACCCTGTAATTTATGTGTGTAAAAGGTACCTTGATGCCCTCTAATTTATGTGTGTGGGAAAGGTACCTTGATACCCTGTAATTTATGTGTGTAAAAGGTACCTTGATACCCCGTAACTTATTTATTTATCACTTTAATTTACAGTACAGCTACTTATTTTTGTTTCAGGGTCGAGTCCGAACCAAGACAGTTAAAAAGGCATCCCGTGTAATAATTGAAAAGTATTACACACGTCTTACTTTGGACTTCCACACAAATAAAAGGATATGTGAAGAGATAGCTATAATACCCAGTAAAAAGTTGCGAAACAAGATTGCTGGGTAGGGTGTTTTCTTTCCATCTTGAATTTTATATGCCTAATAGTTACAGGATTAAAATTCCTCTACAAAACTTAGAAATTAATGCTATTTACTAATTATTCTTCATAATGGAACATTTTATACTTTTATTTTTGTGCAAAAAATGTTCTTACATATTATACCCTTGCAAGAAAGTATTAGATTATACTTAATGTTTGAAGGAAACTTGTAAATTACTACTAAATTACAGTTTTTCCCGTTGCCTACTGGCAAATTCCATCTTGAGAAAATTGTACTGAAAATGTCTCACTGTTTATGTTAGAACTGTGTTGTAAACAGCATGCAGATATAGTAGTAGTGGATGCTAGAACTGTGTTGTAAACAGCATGCAGATAAAGTAGTAGTGGATGCTAGAACTGTGTTGTAAACAGCATGCAGATAAAGTAGTAGTGGATGCTAGAGCTGTGTTGTAAACAGCATGCAGATAAAGTAGTAGTGGATGCTAGAACTGTGTTGTAAACAACATGCAGATAAAGTAGTAGTGGATGCTAGAACTGTGTTGTAAACAGCATGCAGATAAAGTAGTAGTGGATGCTAGAACTGTGTTGTAAACAGCATGCAGATAAAGTAGTAGTGGATGCTAGAACTGTGTTGTAAACAGCATGCAGATAAAGTAGTAGTGGATGTTAGAACTATGTTGTAAACAGCATGCAGATAAAGTAGTAGTGGATGCTAGAACTGTGTTGTAAACAGCATGCAGATAAAGTAGTAGTGGATGCTAGAGCTGTGTTGTAAACAGCATGCAGATAAAGTAGTAGTGGATGCTAGAACTGATTTTCCTGAAAAGTAAACAGTGGTCTTAAATTGGTACTTTTTAGTGTGCATGGCGATAGATTCTGTAATTATAAACAATTATCTAAACATTATTCATGTCAATAATCTTTTTTCTTTAAGGCTTTAGATGATATTCAAATTCAAAATAAATTATTGTGCCTCAAATATTGGTTTGATTAAAAACATTACTACACTTAATGAACAGGTTTGTCACTCACTTGATGAAGAGAATACAGAGAGGACCTGTCCGTGGTATCTCTATCAAACTTCAAGAAGAAGAGAGAGAGCGTAGAGACAACTATGTACCAGATGTAAGTTCACATGATGAATTTGGTGTTTGTCATGCCATAAGTAATGAAATATCTTTGTCTGCAACAGATGATAGACACTTTGTATGTTGGTAAAACATAATTGTTTCAACTTTGTATTATAAATAGTGTTTGTGAAATGTATAACTGAAATTCTGAAAAGTTGTTCGTGATAAACATTGGAATTGATTGTTGTTCACACTAACCTTGAATCCAGATTTTTCATCCAGACTATTTTTTGGACATGGTTAAAATATTTTAACTTTTTAGCTTCAAAAATATAAATTTTACATGAAAATTAATTTTCAGTATGGTTGAAGGATTAAAACTTAAATGAGTAATGTTAAGAGTAAAATCAATCTAAATATTCAAAGAACTTAGGAGTGAAAGCAAAGAAAAGTGTGTTACAATATGTCAACCGTACTGTATCTGGTGCTGGTTTAGTCAACCGTACTATATCAGGTGCTGGTTTAGTCAACCGTACTATATCTGGTGCTGGTTTAGTCAACCGTACTATATCTGGTGCTGGTTTAGTCAACCGTACTATATCTGGTGCTGGTTTAGTCAACCGTACTATATCTGGTGCTGGTTTAGTCAACCGTACTATATCTGTTGCTGGTTTAGTTAACCGTACTATATCTGTTGCCGGTTTAGTCAACCGTACTATATCCGGTGCTGGTTTAGTCAACCGTACTATATCTGGTGATGATGAAGCCTTTATGCCATGTATTACTTAAATAATATGAAAACTGAAATCTTCCTAAATGTTGTTTGCATATAATGAATGAAATGAAACAAATATAATTTAAATAATAACTAAATCGATGAATAATCTTTATGTATATTGTGAATAACCATAAAGAATATTTTTCAAATTGTGTTGGTTCTCGAGATTAAAATTGTAGTAAAGCACGTCAGTATTATATAACATTGAAGCCCAGTTTCTGATGAGAATTTAATTTAAAGTTGTTATTATCAAACCTTTATTATGCATCACTTTTGTAAATAATCTTTTTATAAGTTCTCATAAATATTTTAGTTTTTATTGATCACAAATATGGTACAAGTTAACGTATTTGAACTTTTTATTTTCTTATTAAATAACCAGAAAAGTTTTCTATTCTTTTTGTATCTGACAAGAAGTGTTAAATGCTAAGTATTATGATTCTGTTTTGTCACAGGTTTCGGCCATTGACTTGGATGTTATTGAAGTGGACCCTGATACCACAGAGATGTTGAAACAAATGGTAAATTGTCTTGATAAAAATTGTTATGGTCATAAGTAATATAAACAAAATTAATAAACAGGTCATAATCTTTATAAATATGTTGGTTAGTAATATATCAAAGTCAGATATCTTCTTTTGTTGTAAGTGTCAAAAAAATAATAATTTGAACTAGTTAGACATTGACTAGTGGTTTTGTACTGTAAAAGAAAGAATAGAAAAAAAATTCTGGGGCTCTAGAAATTTCCTGAGAGTAAAGTACACCAGATAATAGGCTTAATAACTTACCTTGTTATATATTTGGGTGGACAATATCTTTTCAGCATTACTTTTTTTTGTACAGGTTCTAACCAGACTAACCCAAAAGTGACATTTAATTAAGCTTAACTTTCCATAAAACATGAGTGTTGTAAGAAATTAATGTTTTTGTCTTAATTGTTTTCACACTTTACTGTGTTCTAAGCCACGAGATGAGTTAAAAGAATGAAAATTTGGTCTATTTCAGGATATGGACAAGATCCCAGGCCTGCAGGTAGCCAGTTTACTTCCCTTCCGTGGTGGACCTCGTGCTTAACTCCTCTTTGTAACAGTTTTAATAAAGATGTTACTGAAGGTTTTATATAGATATTTTTATTTTTCTGGTACTAACACAAAAAGAGAAAGTTTTGATCTTAGAGTGTATAAACACTCATAACACCAGTGTGGTAAAATTAGTTAAACTGTTTTAATCCATATTGAAAACATACAGTGACATCTGTATATAGATAAACAATGTTTACTAACACATTTCTTGTTGTGTGGGTACCTTGAGCTTGTTTGCTAGAGCAAACAGTGTAGTTAATCCTGTGTACAAAGTAACATATAGACATTAAAGGCTCTTCAGGGAGCCAAAAGTGTAGTTAGTCCTGTGTACAAGGTAC
>NW_013672937.1:3005-11715 GCF_000517525.1 Limulus polyphemus | reverse complement strand
AAACATACAGTGACATCTGTATATAGATAAACAATGTTTACTAACACATTTCTTGTTGTGTGGGTACCTTGAGCTTGTTTGCTAGAGCAAACAGTGTAGTTAATCCTGTGTACAAAGTAACATATAGACATTAAAGGCTCTTCAGGATTACATTTCTAGAGCCAAAAGGTCCTGAAGAGCCTTTAATGTCTATGTGGTACCTTGTACACAGGACTAACTACATTACATTTCTAGAGCCAACAGTGTAGTTAGTCCTGTGTACAAGGTACCATGTAGACAGTAAAGGATCTTCAGGAAGTTTGTATTACATTTTTTATTTACTGTAACAATATGTATGTCAGAAAACTATAGAGAGTTTTAATCATAAGAAATTTAATGAACCCACTCATTTGGGTTTTGAGTTAAAAATTGAATACAGCTTTAACTATGAAATGAAAATTTGTATCAGTACCACCATTTTTTAGGCATTCAGATTAAACAACAATACTGGTTGATGTTCAAGCAGAAGTTAAAAATTCTAAAATAAATTTAGACGAGATTTAATTGGTATTGGGTTAAATAGCAGCAAATCAGCACACACATTGTAATGACTTTTATATAAGTATTTTTATATTCTCAAGCATAGTAAGGTCAGTATTGACAAGTTATTATGAGTGTAGGTGTTAACAGATCGGTTCAGTTGCAAGTTTTTGATAAGATGTCCATATTAAAGAGTTTGGTCATTTTGGGAATTTAGGCTAGCTAACGATACTGAAGTATAAAAACGTAGAATGATTATAAATGTAATAGGGATGCACAGGTAGTAAAATTTGACTGAATACTGGGACCAAGTTCTCCCCTCGACCCCCCTAAAAAAATTAGAAACAAAATTTACGTTATTACAATAATAATAATCACCAACAAAACATTCAAGTTTTACTTTCAACTGTGAATGCCTAGCCCAACTTCTCAAACCCTAACCCCTATTGTTCTCAAAAAACCCACTTTCCACAGAAATCTACTTCAAGCCATGCCAATAATTATTATTATTTTTTACATTATTGAATTTTTGATAAAGCGACGTTATAGAATAGGGATTTTTTTTTTAATTATTGTCAGGTCCACTACTAAATAACGGAAATAGTGTAATAATATATTCTCCTAGCGCGTAAACTCGTTCATCGTGTAGAAGCATATTGAAACTTTAGGCCTAATTGTCTATTTTTAGGCGCCTGTATTGAGATATGTGGAAACGTGTAATGGTTATAAAATAGTGAATTTTTATAACTGTGATATCAAGGATGTAAAAATCAATTGCCGCAATATCTTTTTTTTTTAATACATTTCTTGTGGGTATATGTATGTGTCTAAATCGTATTTGTATATTGTTTGAAACGGATAACTATTTTCTTTCGCGCAATGTGTTAGCTGTAAAGTGTCAAAAATGAAAGAAATGGCGATGACTATTAAGACTAATTGTCGAAGATTATATAGTAGGTAAACCCGTGTTTCGCACAAGAAGCATTTAAATTTTGAACCTAACTATCGATATTTAGGCGCCTGTTGGAATTTTTATTGAGGTTAATTGGTATTACATTATTAATAAGCCACGGAAAAGTAAAGAATCAACTCAAACTGTTTTCTTACATGTTTGTTTATGTTACTGAAGTAATTGTCTTTAAAGTTAATGTTATAAACGTCGGAGTTTTGCACTCGTATAGAACAACGCAATATATTTCGGTCGGTTGCATTCGTATAAACGTTAAAGTACCACTGTACATTTAGCCAATATGAATATTGGGTTTCCATGTGAAATAACACGTCTACACATATGGACTGACTGCTACATATTGTTCTTTTAATTATAAAGGTTTGCGAATTTAAACTTCGTAAAAGTTTTGGTTTTAAGAACAGATTTTCCATAATGTAGCTATGCACTTTTGGAAAATATTCTTTTTTTTTTCTATCACGTAAGGATTTTTTACCAATTGGAAAGAAAAAGAAACTTCTACTTGGATCAAATTCTTATTTTGTTTACCATAATGAATATTTATTATGTTTAACAAAAATACAAACTCAAAAAACGAAAGAACATTGATTTCAAAAAAATATGAATCCTCATACATTCTGATTTTTTGTGTGTGAAATTACGTCTTTTAGTCTTAAAACTAAGTGTTGTGGCCTTTATTTTATGAATTGCATCTGGAGCATCTCGTTTCAATGAACAGAAGTAATCAACCATCATACTGATGTTCCACCTTCCTTGATATCTCCTCTCCATTTCTCTGATGTCTTGACAAAAACCTTTCTCCTTGTTCTTTGCTGATGACACCGAGATTTTCAGGGAAATAGTCAATATGTGAGCATGGCCAGGTGGTTAGGGCACTCTACTCGCAATCTGTGGGTCGCAGGTTCGAATCCCCGTCACACCAAACATGTTCGCCCTTTCAGCCATGGGGGTGTTATAATGTTATGGTCAATCCCACTATTCGTTGGTAAAAGAGTAGCCCAAGAGTTGGCGGTGGGTGGTGATGACTAACTGCCTTCCCTCTAGTCTTACACTGCTAAATTAGGGACGGCTAGTGCAGATAGCCCTCGTGTAGCTTTGCGCGAAATTAAAAAAAACAAACAAACAATATGTGAGTGTAAGAAATGAACTTAAGCTCCTATTATAACCTAGCTCTGAATTTATTCAGCATGCTATTGACAGTACTTTCGTAATTTATGTATATGTTGTTTCCTAAAAAATTGCCAATAACATCTTTAAAGGCAATCCATGCTTCTTTTTCAACATTCCTCATTGTCCTTTCGAACTGTTCATCCACAGTCAATATCCTAATCTGAGGCCCAATAAAAATCCCTTCTTTAAGTTTCACTTCTGACAGAGTTGGGATTGCCCACATGGATACTTGAAACAGTCGCCATCTTTGTTTAAGGCCTTTACAAACTGCTCCATCAAGTCATTGCTTCTTTATCCAGTGCCGATTTCATGCTCTGCTGTCTCATTCACACAAAAACATGGAAACTTTGTATAACCGGATTGTTGACCAAACAACATACAAAGGACTTTTAAGTCTTCACAAAGTAGTCAAACTCGTCGGGGGTAGACTTCGAGGTAATTGGTCCAGCAATTAGAGTGGACTCGTCTTCCTTTTACTGATTGGTGCCCAGTGACCAAGGACTTGATGTCAAATAACGCAAAAGGTTATCTGTGTATATAGTTTCTCATCTTGTATAGTCTGCATAAACATTTTTCCAACTAAGTGGTACCAGATTACATTTCACATCCATGAACACAATTGTTTAAACTTACATATCCATCTAGTTAGAATCACTTTACATGAGAATCCTCTCCATTATCACTGATATGCACACAATATTAGTTGTTCTTCACAGGTGTGTTTAACTTTAGTCTTTCCTTAGCATTTCACAACTATTATTTTGCAACACGTCTCAAGTCCATAGTTTAGATTGGTTGAAGCATGTGTTTATTGTAAAGTGGCAGTTCAACTCGTGAGAGAGAAAGCTGAAACGTTTGTATAGTATTTCACTACACGGCCACAAGATCAAAGACTAGTTAGCTGTGGAGAAAGTATAATTAAACCATTTGGTTATTTTAGGGTGCTTCAGCAGGTCCTAGCATTCTTGGTAATTCGGTATTGTTGCAATAAACCAGTGAACCTTCTTGCAAAAAGTATGGTATAAATTATTTCTCACGATTTCTGTACAAGTAAAATGGTGACCCTGGAGAAAGTAAGTTCTTAGCCCGAAGTCAGGGCCCCAACATCCGAAGAATTCTTTGGAAGGCCCAAATCTCTCACCAAATCATTAAGTTCACCTTATGTGAAAAGTTGTGGCTCACCAGACGTTTCAGGTTGAAAACAATCCCTATCATCATTTCTATTGACATCAGATGAAACTGTATCAAGAGTTTCCAGTGGAGTAGGTACAGGTACATCAGGACCATGAGCAACAGGTCTTATAGCAGGTTGAAAGTTTGGATAAGAAATTTCCTTTTTTATTTCAAGTGTTGTAGCCTTACACGTTACATGAGCAAAAATAGCAGTCATCTCTGTAATTCTAAATTTTTATTAAGTGAAACTTTATATTTTTATTTAGTTAAAAATAAGTTGGTTAATCTAGGCCATCCTAACCACTTGGCCATGCCGGGCGAATGCAAGGGTAAAAAGGTCTTAGAAGCAGAGAATGCTATTAAAGAAATGAACTTTGCACCAATAACACTGACAGATAACAATATTGTTTCAATCAATCATGGCCAATTTTAACCTCTATCATAAACAATATGAAACAACAGTTATTCACATCAACTTATCCTCAAAAATTTTCATAAAATCGACAGTGTTGTTGCTGAGGGCGCTGCAATCGCCTGAACCAGATGATAGTTGTCAACTAGTACTAGTTTTGAGTTCTGAAAATATTATTGATAATATATTTAGCAGTAGAATGTTAATTTATTATTTCGATATTGGTTTATTATCTATAATTCTCTAATTTTAAGTTTTTATTAAGTAAAACTTTATATTTTTATTCCAAAACTAGTCAAAAATAAGTTGGTTAATCTCGGCCGTCCTATCCACTATATTAAACTCTAAAATAAAAGTAAAACACTCAAATGTTTTCATAAAATCGACAGTATTGTTGCTGAGGGCGCTGCAGTCGCCTAAATCAGATGACAGTTGTCAACGGAGTATTAGTAATACCAGTTTTGAGTTCTGAGAATATTATTGATAACATATTTAGCAGTGGAATGTTGATTTATTATTTCGATATTGGTTTATTATCTATAATTCTGTAATTTTAAATTTGTATTAAGTAAAACTTTATATTTTTATTTCAAAACTAGTTCAAAATCTAAGGTTCTAGCATCCCCAACCTAAATCTTAAGTTAAACTTAAAAGTTAGTTAAACCTTAAAACTAAACAAACTTAAGTCTTACTCTTAAGACTTTTTATTTATATTACTTAGTGTTACTAGTAGTAGTACTATTTGTATTACTCTTAGTAATATTTTACTTAGTCTATGGTATAGATTAATGGTGTTTGTTAAGTATTACTATTAATCTGTTAGTCATTTAATGTAAACACTTTTAAGAAGTGATTGACCTTAGCCTTGGGCTTAGCGTGGCGGTTTGTTTAGTTAATTTAAATACTAACTGACTGATCATAGCCAAGACACGTATTGGCTCACTCCGAGTGTAGAACGGAGAATTTACTATCTAAGGAGGAAAAATTTAAAATGTAAGTATTTTTACGCCTCTACAACCTGCAGACAGTGATAATGCGATTAAAATATCGTTAATAATTAGGTAATATGAAGAAAGGGCATTGAAATTATAAAATTTCAGCTAAAGTTTTGCGTAAGGAAAGGGTAGGAAAATGTGTATATTGTGTAAAGTAGCAGTACATGCAGGGCTAGTGATGACTGTAGTAAATGTCAGAGGATGGGTACTCAATTATGTTAATGGTTAGATATATTTAAAGTCATGTCATTCAATTTTTCAAGGGTTCATTGTGTTGCCTAGTAGATGTTTTTTAACAACATGAATTTGTAAACTATAGAACTGGAGTATACACCTTTCAGCATGTCGTTGTGATACCCCTATTTATTATTAGGAACTGTATGTATTCAAATTAAATCTGTATTGAGAGGAATGAATTTAAACATCAAACAATCTTCAGACTGTAAATGGTTAGATAGATGTGATGGGAATATAACTGATTGTTTTTGTATTGATTAAGTTAATACTGACATTGAAGATACTCAGTGATGTAAAAGTACAGGTTTGCCTATTATTGTGAAATATAAAACTTTCATTGTACAGTATGTATTTTTTCTTCTTTTCCAGGCATCATTTGTTAAACAGCAAATCTACAAATGAGATTGTTCAGTCACCAGAGTATTTGAGCTTTAGGAGCACTATACCACAGAAAAAGGTTTGTTTTGTGTATGTTTACATTTTTACATTATGTAATATATAATCTTTTATTGGTTATTTATTAACATTTAAATTGTTTTGTGAATTAGGAGATATAATTATATTTGTTATGTTTAAAATGTCATTACTGTTAGTTGTTAGGATCATTTATGTCTTGGAATATCAACAATAAACACCAAGATCAACCTTAGCAACTGATACCCATGCCTAGGAATATCAACAATAAAAACCAAGATCAACCTTAGCAACTGATACCCATGTCTTGGAATATTAACAATAAAAACCAAGATCAACCATAGCAACTGATACCCATGTCTTGGAATATTAACAATAAAAACCAAGATCAACCTTAGCAACTGATACCCATGTCTTGGAATATCAACAATAAAAACCAAGATCAACCTTAGCAACTGATACCCATGTCCAAGAATACTAACAGCAAAACCTTAGAATCTGTAAAGTACAATATTTTTCATGTACTGTCTAAACAAAAAATAATAATCCTTATCAAATATTCATTTATGAAAAAAAGTAAAGTGTATTATTTATGTCTTCAGTAGAATCCAGTCTGTATAAGTAATCTTTAATAAAACCAGTTTCACATGGCCTTATTATATATATATATATAAATACAGACTCAGTTCCCAAACTTTTTATCTTAAGGTCCCCCTCCCCAATATTATAGTTTATAACTGGAAACTATTATCTAGTTGTTATCAACTTGAATTAGTGAACTTGTAGCTTTTAAGCTAGTCCTGAAGAAGCTGTAAAGTGAAATATTGACCATTCTAGGGGTAGAGGTCATTATTTTATTTATCCTAATAGTTAAGCCTAGCAATAAACTCCAGTTAACATTAAAAAGAGTTAAGTATATCATTGCATAATCATATTTATTGTAATAAATAAAATTGTTACCAAAAATATTTATTTTCCTGATGTTGGAAGTTTTCAAGTGAATATTTCTACATGTGTTATGACCAGCTTGTACGATAGACTGATGTAGATTACTACTGTATGAATAACACTAGCTTCTTAACAGATTTTAACATCAAGATAAAATGATCGATTTTTACTTGTATGAGTTGTACCCTATTTTCTAACTGCTGTAACAAAATGTTTAATATTTATATTCATATATTTTTTATATTCTTATGAACCAACTGGAGTTTCTCTTTGTAAATAGGAAACAGTTTTTTTTGTAATAAAATGAACATTCAAGTTTACATTGGTTGGACTAATATGTTTTTATTTTTAAGATTGTTGTAGATGAAGATCCAAAAAAAGTGTGGACAATATATGATGCTGGACCAAGGAATGTTAAATGCCCTCTGATTTGTTTACCACCAGTTAGTGGAACAGCCGATTGTTTTTTCCGTCAGATTATGGCACTGACTGCTCATGGTTACCGTGTAATATCTGTAAGTTTAGACGTTATATTTCTCTATATAAATATTGATGTGTCCACTGCATCTATGTGTTAATGTATCATAAGTGGTATTTCTTTTGCAAAAGATTAGTTATTTAACTTGTATATATTTTTTTTCTTTCTGTTAAGTCCACTTTTTTGTATCACATTTAGAAATGAAATCCAGATTTTCATTTTCAGGCCATTATATTAGCACACATTGTGTGACCAGAAATATTTAGATTTCATGCTTTTGGAGCACCTTTTTGTTTTATAATATTTTATGTTTTATTTATCCTTACTACAGAAGCCAGTGATTGTTTTATCATCATTTGTTATTTTGTGATCAATCTTTATAGGTTCAATATCCTGTTTACTGGACTATGAAAGAATGGGTTGTGGGCTTTCAGAAGTTTCTTGATCATCTTAACTTGGATAAAGTAAGTTATAGTGTTCTGTAGGCTAAATAATAAGAATTAAAAATTATTATGAGGTTTAAGGAAGGTTTTGGCTAGTGTCTCTAACAAAAGTGGTGTTAATGATGACAAATGCTAGATAATAGTATAACAGTAAAACCTTGAATATTTAAAATTAACACAGATCCACATATGGACCATGTCAATACCCCCCCCCATAAAAATAAAAAAAAAGGGAAAATTAAATTCACTCATTAACAAACATGATCTATGTTAAACCTCAAGTGGGCCATGTTAATAAATTCAGTGACCAACATGATTTGTAGCAATTAATTAGTGTGCAGACTTTACTGGTATAGTTAAAACTTGTTATGGGCTGGGTAAACTGATTACAAGAAGACTTTTTATTGTTTTGCTCTCTGTCATAGGCAACATGTAAATCTGATGTCACTTGTTTTTATAAGGTTTATCCAAGATTGAACAGAACTTTATAAGTTAGCAAAATTTAAATAATAATCAACTGTTTGAAAACAATTGTTATAGAAATTGGATTTTTAACATATTCTGTGGAATATTGTAATATTAATTAGTTTCCTGTTAAATAATGATGAAATATTAATTAGTTTCCTGTTAAATAATGATGTAATATTAATTAGTTTCTGTTAAATAATGATGTAATATTAATTAGTTTCCTGTTAAATAATGATGTAATGTTAATTAGTTTCCTGTTAAATAATGATGTAATGTTAATTAGTTCCTGTTAAATAATGATGTAATGTTAATTAGTTCCTGTTAAATAATGATGTAATGTTAATTAGTTCCTGTTAAATAATGATTAAATGTTAATTAGTTCCTGTTAAATAATGATGTAATATTAATTAGTTTCCTGTTAAATAATGATGTAATATTAATTAGTTTCCTGTTAAATAATGATGTAATATTAATTAGTTTCCT
>NW_013672937.1:0-2100 GCF_000517525.1 Limulus polyphemus | reverse complement strand
AATTGTCATCACTGTCACCCAACATTTGAACAGAGAAAAAATGGATTAGTTAAGATGTTGATATTGGTGCTGCTTCCTTTAATCAACAGGTTCACATATTTGGATCATCTTTAGGAGGGTTTCTTGCTCAGAAATTTGTTGAACTGACAACTTCAAGCCCCAGGGTTCACTCGTTGCTTTTATGTAACAGTTTTGCTGATACATCCATCTTTAATTATACCGACAGTGCTGTACTGTAAGTACCTTTTTGTTCATGCAACCATCTTTAATTATACTGGCAGTGCTGTATTGTAAGTACCTTTTTTAATACAGCACTGTCAGTATAATTAAAGATGGTTGTATGAACGTAAGTACCTTTTTGTTGATACAACCACCTTTAATTATACTGACAGTGCTTAGTGTAAGTACCTTTTTGTTCATACAACCATCTTTAATTATACTGACAGTGCTGTATTGTAAGTACCTTCTTGGAATTAATTACTGTATATTCTGAATATCATGTTTTTGATATATGACTATTTAATTGAAAATGTTGTATTAATCTTTGACTGCGTAATCTTGCTGTTCATATATTCACTTTTTGTTATATTGATAATATTATATCATGTTTGTGTGATATACCACATATATATTTGTGTGAATATCAGGCCGATCAGAGCTAACGTGAATATAAATATATGATCATGTGTGAATATCAGGCCGATCAGAGCTAACGTGAATATAAATATATGATCATGTGTGAATATTAGGCCGACCAGAACTAACGTGAATATAAATATATGATCATGTGTGAATATCAAGCTGATCAGAACTAACTTGAATATAAATATATAATCACGTGTGAATATCAGGCCGATCAGAGCTAACGTGAATATAAATATATGATCATGTGTGAATATTAGACCGATCAGAACTAACATGAATATAAATATATGATCATTTGTGAATATCAGGCCCATCTATACAGATCTATTATGAACTTAGATATATGACAAGATTATCTAAAGAGTTGAGGGGCTATCTCCACTCCCTCTATTCTGTCACTTCAAAAGTAGGTACAGCTTGAGCTGATAGTCCTTGTAAAGCTTTGTGCAATAATAATAACACTTACGTAGGTTTAATTATAAGTGCTAGTTGCCGAGTAAAAGTGTTACAAACATATTCCAGGTTCTGGATGATGCCTTCCTTAGTTCTGAAGAGAATGGTTATGAGCAATTATACAAAAGGAAATCTTCCTCCCGAGATTGCCAATTCTGTTGATTTTATGGTGGATAAGGTAATATCAATCTTGTATACCGTTTCTTTAAGTCCTACAAATTTCAAACTGTTTCCATGTAATAAGTGGGCAAACATTTAAACTGAGAATAAACACATCATTTTCCAATTTTTAAAAATAGTTCTTCTGGCTGTAATATGTTTGTGTTGTGATTGTTTTCTTTTTTGCATGTAAATTTTTCCGTTTAAACATTGTTGCTGTATTTTCCTCCGTTATAAACTACTAACTTTTATTTCTTTAGCTGGACAGCCTTACACAACCTGAACTTGCATCTCGACTCACTCTCAATTGTGTGAACTGCTACGTAGAGCCACAGAAGCTGTTAGACATACCAATGACAATAATCAGTGTAGGTTTTGATGTTTATTTTGGGGTTGCTATGTACGATTGTAACGTGAATTGTAAATATGGATAAAACAATAATATTTTGTGTTACACAAATTGTATGCTTGTAGCAGAAAAAAATCACAGGACAATAAAGCAGGTGAGTAATCTGTGCTTGTTTCAGGATTAACCCTGCAATTATTGGCTTTTTAAACACATTAGTTTGTTGATTATGAGGTTCCTAATTATGTAAGAGTTAGACACACACACAAAAAAATTAATCATCTTTATCACTGACAATTTCATTCCTGTACAAAAGGAATGTTTTAGTTAATATTGTGATTTGTATTGGTAAAGTACTTTATGTAGGAACAAGTGACAGTTGTGTACGGTACCAGTTTTACACTCATTCTCCTTAACGTATCCATTTGTCGTTACATGCTATGTAACTGGTACGTGATAGCACCAACAATAAGTGTCAAACAGTATTAATTTATCTT
>NW_013672936.1:39020-42599 GCF_000517525.1 Limulus polyphemus | reverse complement strand
CGTTTCAAAGAAGTGCATTAAATGTGTTTACCGAACCTATGACTGTAACTGTACACACGTGCCTCCATTGATGATAAGTCAGTTAGTCAAGTCCTCACTCGAAACATTTCCCTCATACACATGAATTAGTTGAAATGGGAGAAGAAATTATATTTGTTTGAACAATTATGACGGAATTCTTCTCTTCATTTCGAGCACTAACCGTTGTAGAAATATTTTTGTTTGATCCTTCTTTTCTTTTCAAGCATTACCTCCACAATCCATTGGTTCACATTTACTTTCCTCTTAACAAATTTTGTGTGCCATATAATAACGCTAAACTTCAACCAGCTATGATGTAATACTTAGGTCACATTGTCCAAGTGCGTGGTTACACACACTGGATTTGTTTTCGATCATTTAAATGCACATGTCTGTATACACATGTTTGATTCCATCAACAAAACTGCAATCCGGGTTTCGATTCCCGCGATTGACACAGCAGATAGTCCAATGTGTCTTTGCTCTAAAACAAAATATTCTTGTGATTAACGGGTTAAACTAACAAGTTAATTAAACGAGTTCGGCATTATTTTGTTTTTGAGGTGTTGATAGAAAGTCGTTTGCATTTATCATACAAAACATATTCAATGTACCTTTCTACATCCATAAAATGTTTCCACTAAAGGAGACTTGTTTAGTGTATGTTTTACTATTCATTATACAAATATATCTAAATAGTTCACATAACTTAATATTTTAGTAACAAAATAATCACTACTCGACGCTATAGTTTTGAAGCAGAAACCTGTTGTGCTAATTTTCTTTCATTATTAAATTTTGTTTTAATCAGACTAACACATGTTGCGTAATAATACAATTTGTATTATAACAATTTATAGCTCTTAGCTCTTTATATTTCCTATTGTTGAGAGTTGCAAGGAAATCTCCACTAAGCAATCAGTGGGCATAAAGAGTGATAAATAATTTTCATAAAATAAAAATCTCAGACGATTCTAAATGAAATCAAGTAATATGACTTGAGATTCACTGCACGGGAAACCTTTCGGGTGCAAGGTTCTGAATAAGTAACATCAATACTGCCTGTTAAACTAATGCAAGGTTCTGAATAAGCAACATCAGTAATGCCTGCTATTCTAGTGAAGGGTTACGAGCAAGTAACATCAATGCTGTCTGCTACTCTAATGTGAGGTTTTATATATGTTACATCAGTACTACCTGTTGTTCTAATGTAAGGATCTGAGAAAGAAACATCAGTGCTGCCTGCTGTTCTACTGTGAGGTTCTGAGTACCAACGCAATTACTGCCTGCTGTTCTAGTGTGAGATTCTGCATAAGTAACACCATTATCGCCTACTGTTATAGTGCAAGGTTATGAGTAAGTAACATCAATACTGCCTACTATTTTAGTGTGAGGTTCTGAGTAAGTAACGACAGTACTGCCTGCATTCTAGTGTGAGGTTTTAGATAGGTAAGGTCAGTAATGCCTGCTATTTTAGGGGAGGTTTTGAGTAAGCAACATCAGTAGTGCATGCTGTTCTACTGCAAGGTTCTGAGTAAGTAATATCAGTGATGCTTGTTATATAAGTGCAAGGTTCTGAGTAAGTAACATCAATTACGCCTGCTGTTCTAGCGGAACATTCTGTTGTCTGCTGTTTTATTGCAAGGTTTTGAGTAAGTAACATTAGTACTGCCTGCTGTTTACTTCAAGGTCTGAGTCAATAAAATTAATGCTGCCTGCTGTTCTAGTGCAAAGTCCTGAGTCAGTAACATCAATACTGCCTGCTATTTTCTTGTGAGGTTCTGCATGTGTAATGTAAGTACTGCCTTTTGTTCTAGTGTGAGGTTCTGAGTAAGCAACAGCAGTACTGGGTGCTGTTCTAGTGAGAGATTCAGAGTAAATATCATCAGTACTGCCTGTTGTTCGAGTGCAAGATTCTGAGTCAGTAACATTAGTACTGTCTGCTGTTTTAGTGTGAGGTTCTGAGAAAGAAACGTCACTAATGCCTGCTATTCTAGTGTGAGGTTTTGAGTAAGCGAGAGTAGTGCTGGATGCTGTTCTAGTGAGAGGTTCTGAGTAAGTAACATCAGTACTGGTTGCTGTAATAGTGTAAGGTTATGAATAAGTAATATCAGTGCTGCTTGCTGTTCTACTGCAAGGTTATGAGTTAGTAACATCCGTAGTTCTTGCTGTTTTAATGCGAGGTTCTGACTCAGTAACATTTGTATTGCCTGCTATTCTTGTTTCAGGTTCTGAGAAAGTAACATCAATACTGCCTGCTATTTTAGTGTGAGGTTCTGAGTAAGTAACGTCAGTACTGCTTGCTGATTTAGTACAAAGTTCTTACTAAGTAACATCAGTACTGCCTGCTGTTTTATTGTGAGGTTCTGCATATGTCACGTCCGTTCTGCCCGCTGTTCTAGTTTATGGTTTTGAGAAAGTAACATCAGTACTTCTTGCTGTTCTAGTGCAAGGTTCTGAGTAAGTAACGTCATTACTGTCTGCTATTATAGTGTGAGGTTCTGCGTATGTAACTTCTGTACTTCCTGCTCTTCTAGTGTGAGGTTCTGAGTAAGTAAAATCAGTACTGCCTGTTATTTTAGTTTGAAGTTCTGCGTAAATTAGAAGTGTTCTAGTGCAAAGTTCTAAGTAAGTAACGTCAGTACTGCATGCTATTCTAGTGTGAGGTTCTGCAAATGTTACGTCAGTGCTTCCTCCTGTTTTAGTGTGAGGTTCGTAGTAAGTAACGTCAGTACTGTCTGTTGTTCTAGTGTGATGTTCTGCCTGTGTAACGTCAATTCTGCCTGCTGTTTTATTGCGCGGTTTTGAGTAATGTCAGTACTGCATGCTGTTCTAATACAAGGTTCTGAGTAAATAACATCAATACTGTCTTCTATTCTCGTTCAAGGTTCTGAATAAGTAACGTCAATACTACCTGCTATTCTAGTGTAAGGTTCTGAGTAAGTAACATCAGTGCTGTCTACTACTCTAATGTGAGGTTTTATATATGTTACGTTAGTACTGCCTGCTGTTTTAGTGCGACGTTTTGAGTAACATCAGCACTGCATGCTGTTCCAGTGCAAGTTTCTAGTGCCAGTAATATTAGTACTGCTTACCGTACTAGTGGAACGTTCGTTATATGTAACATCAGTACTATCTGCTGTTCTAGTGCAAGATTCTGGTTAAGTAATATGTTTAGTGCCAGCTGTTTTAATGCGAGGTTCTGTGTATGTAACGTCATTACTATCTGATGTTTAGCGAATGTAACGTCAGTACTGCATGCTGTTGTAGTGCGAGGTTCTAGATAAGTAACACCTGTAGTGCCTGCTGTTGTAGTGCATAGTTTTGAGTAAGTAACAGCAGTGCTGGTTGCTGTTGTAGTGCAAAGTGTTTAGTTAATAACATCAGTACTGCTATCTGTTCTTATGCGAGGTTCTGAGTAAGTAACATTAATATTGCATGCTATTTATTATGAGGTTATGTGTATGTAACGTCAACACTGCCTGATGTTCTGATGTGAGGTTCTGCATATGTAACGTTTGTATTGCATGCTGTTCTAGTAGAAGGTTCTGAATAAGT
>NW_013672936.1:36056-38814 GCF_000517525.1 Limulus polyphemus | reverse complement strand
AATACTGCTTACCGTACTAGTGGAACGTTCGTTATATGTAACATCAGTACTATCTGCTGTTCTAGTGCAAGATTCTGGTTAAGTAATATGTTTAGTGCCAGCTGTTTTAATGCAAGGTTATGTATATGTAACGTCAGTACTATCTGATGTTTTGCGTATGTAACGTCAGTACTGTATGCTGTTGTAGTGCGAGGTTCTAGATAAGTAACATCTGTAGTGCCTGCTGTTTGTAGTGCATAGTTTTGAGTAAGTAACAGCAGTGCTGGTTGCTGTTGTAGTGCAAAGTGTTTAGTTAATAACATCAGTACTGCTATCTGTTCTTATGCGAGGTTCTGAGTAAGTAACATTAATATTGCATGCTATTTTATTATGAGGTTCTGCGTATGTAACGTATGTACTGCATGCTGTTCTAGTAGAAGGTTCTGAATAAGTAACGTCAATATTGCCTGATATTATAGTGTAAGGTTCTGACCAAGTAACATCAATACAGTTAGCTTTTATAGTGCAAGGTTTTGAGTCGCTAACATCAGTACTTCCTTCTTTTCTACTGTGAGACTGAATAAGTAATGTTAGTACTGACTAGTATGATGTTCTGCTTATGTAACGTAAGTACTCTGTGCTGTTTTTTCGGCTGTTGCAAAATGTGGGTTGAACATTTACTCATTTTCATAGTTTCAAGTTCTGAAACTAACAACGGAATACCCGAATAAGATAGATCAATGTACCATCAAAACATGTACAATGTTTTTATAATAAACTTATCAGTGCTTACTAATAGTTGTTTTAGTTATTTTACTACTGTGTTAGGGTAATGTGTTTTTCTTTCCCAGTAGAGTCATATTAATCTATTTCACTTTTAACGTCACATACGAACTATCTCATCATTGGCGAGAATAATATTAATTTGAGATTTAGCCAGGGTATACATGGAGATTAGCTTTGATATAGTAAGCTAAATAGCTGTAAGAAAGACTTCACTGTTGGTTAGGACCCTGTTTTATTATGGCCACGGAGAGGAAGATTTATATTGCTCAAGTATAATTACATCACAAGTATAAAATTTCATGTTTCTTGTACCACTCCTTGGTTTCTAGTAATAGTTTTATCTTTTGTTCTTTAGTGAGCATTGTAGCTACGAGACACATGTTAAAACTGTTACAAGTTTCCATACATCCAGCATGATGGTAACTTTTAACATGTCTCAGCTTCTAGTATCTTGTTGGCCCACGGTCTATAGATATATTTTCGAAATTTCATATCATAACGAGGATTGCGAAAAATCTGGCATTACATAAAGGGCATCAATAAATATTCTTTCCACCAAAATACATTCCTAGTTCACTTTCATGAAATAGCATAAACAGTGAAAAAGATCTATTTATGTCAGAGTACCACGATGGGTTAACGGTAAGTTTACGGACTTACAGGTGGATATGAGAATTTGAGAAATTTACTATTTTGTATCATTATTTCTGCCCCCCCCCAATGGGACAGCGGTAAGTCTATAGATTTACAACGCTAAAATCGATGAACCGCGGAGGACACAGTAGATAGCCTAGTGTATTTGTACTTAAATAACAATATATAAAACTATATATCTCACGAGATAGACAAGTCTCACTCCGGTAAATACTAAAAAGTTTTAGTATACCTAATATACCTTCTAACAACAATGATTGAATCGCCCCAGTATCACGTAGAATACGTATGGGTATGGGATTGCCAGTGTCATTTGTCAAAGACATAGAACCAAAAGGTCTAAATTCCTCCCTGATTAGATCAGCCTTTATAACAGTGGCCAAATCAACAACATCGGGTGATCTGGTGAAACTACGTCCATGTGTGGACACAAACGCACCGGTTTTCTTTTTCAAACACCAACAATTGGACATAACATGGCCAGTCCTTTTTTACAAAAACGGCAGACAGGCCTTGATTGTTTTAAAGAAGTTTTATCCTGACTGTCAGAAGATTTCGAACTAGAGGAACTGGAGTTTTTAGAAGGTTCCTCAACTTTAGTGAATTGAACAGATGTTATATTTGTTGAGATTATAGTAATTTCTTTTTATGAAAAGTGGTTTTATGTGTTAAAGTGTAATCAAAGAGCGGCTGCTTCCTGTAGTGTTTCACCTTTCTTTTCATCCAAGTAAGTTCTGAAGGCGTCACGTGCACAATGTTTAAATTCCTTAATTAGACATAATTGTCTTAGTTTGTCGAAACTGTTGCCAATATGCTCAAAATTACAGGATCGATCAAATAAACCTCTTTTTCGTGGGCAAATTCCAAATAAATTTGATTATTTTGTTTGTGATAACCTCGAAACTTTTGTCGATACGCCTCTGGTTCTAACTCGTGTGCTTTGAGAATAGCTGCTTTAACCTTATCGTAATTCATACTGTCTTCTAAAGAGAGAGTGGCATAAGTTTCTTAATCTTTACCAGTTAAAACACTTTGTAGTAATAATGACCATATTTCGATGGGCCATTCCATTGTTTGGTTAACCATCTTAAAATGTTGAAAATATATATAAACTTCATTTTCATTAAACGGTAGTACTTTAACACATTGATTAAGTTCAAAGTTGTAATTTTGCCTTGGTCGATCGGTGTTGAGTCTAATTTACATTTATAATACTCTTTTTTAGTTCATTTTTTCTCATTGACCTTTTAGCTTCTAGTTCTAGAACTTTAGCAATTCAATGATGTGAAACCAGAGCTAAATGATACTTTAAATTTAGTAGTTAAATTATACTTTGGAT
>NW_013672936.1:31221-35124 GCF_000517525.1 Limulus polyphemus | reverse complement strand
GTCTTTCTTCTCGATTACCTTCAGGGGGGACGCTTCCCCACACATGTTTTGTATTTTACACGTAATAATGGTTTGGATTTTAGTTTATTTCAGGGTCTTCCCTTGCGTAAGATATTTATTGCTTTACAGAATAATTTTCACCCCCATGTACACATCAGTTTTGGAGAAGCTTATGTTCCTTCTGTGGTGTGGATAGAGAAACTATTGCTCATTTGTTTTTCCAATGTTCCAAAATACAAGATATGTGGAATTTAGTTTTTAGTTTATTGAAGATAGTTTTAGGCCATAGCATAATGGACCAAGAAAAAGAACAGGTGGCTTTCTTTGGAATTTTTCCCCATTTGAGTTCGAATCACTTCAGATTGTTACGCTTGTGTTCGTGTATAGCTGAGTTTGTGGTTTATTCTGCTCGTAGTAAGTTGATGTTGGTGTTCATTTTGTGAATATCTTTAAAGCTCAATTTAAAGCTAAATTTATTTCGATTTTTTACGGTTTCGGTTACGATACAAATTGTCAGATTTTTATAATGTTTATCGCGATTCTGGACATTTGGTAAGAGAAGGTGTTTAGGGTTACATTCTATGTCGTTATTTGGTATGATATTATTATTTGATTTTTCGTGTTTAACAGTTTAGATCATCTTATTTTTGTTAATTTTAGCAAAATTTTCTTTTGTTATTACTAAATTTCTGTGTATGTAGTTTAAGTAAGTATTTTTTTATTACTATCCAGATTTGTATCGACATTGTCATGAGATGTGTTGAATAACTGATGTATGTTTGTTTACACCTTCTCTATGAGGGTGAGTTAATAAAGAGAAAAAGAAAAAAAAACATTCGCCTAACACGCGGAAGTTCCCAGGTTCAAATCCTGGCAGGCACAGAATTTCATTTTATGTCATGAAAGATGTCAACATTATTTAATACCCCTGATTGAAGTTTCGTTTCTTTCACGTAATTCTATACGTTCGACTCACAATTTACAACTCCAAGCAAACCTAATTTGAGTCTCATAGACCACAAGATTATTATTCTTTTGTGTTTTTCATGGTTTTAATTTCCTCTGAGTTTTTGACTAATTTTAAAAACGTTGAAAGTTTCAAAAGTTACATTTGTATATATTGTGAAATTATCAGAATTAGAAAAAAATTGCAAATAAGTGCTTGTGGTGTAGTGGCTATCACATCCGCCTAACACGCGGAAGGTCCCAGGTTCAAGCCCTGGCAGGCACAAAGGAATTATTTTCTTAGGGGTTAGCGCATTCAGCTGTCTGACAAGTGTTTTTTTCTCTCTTATTTCTTGTTCAGTTAATGGCATTCGCGTGAAGTTTTTATTTCAATATATAAAATTCTTGAATGTATAAGCTTAATCTCTTTATGTATGTGTCAATCTTACAAGCAATATAAAGTCTTCTTTCTAGACTGGAACTTGCTTGATATCTTATCGAGGATTCATGATGAGCGAGTTAATTACGAGTTGATGTAGGTATGATTCGTTTAACGGGAAGCTAGCTAGCCTTGTCCTTCATTATTCATCAGCCACACAAGCTAATACTTTTCCTACTGGTGATGTTAGGAAATGTTTGCGTTGACAATACTAATGCCCGATGAGAATCCATGAAGTTAAATGATTTGTAATGTTCGAACTTTGTAAAGGTTCCTGGTCAAATATCTGAAGTTTACCGATTGGTAAGCGTTATAACAATCACAGTTATAGCTTCCGAAGTTAATAGCACATTGACTATTGCAAACCAATAATAGATACTCTCTTTTGGCGCGGAGCGTTGGTTATATTTATAGGCGTATGGAGGCTTTCTAGAAAATTCAGCTTTACCTAATAATACTGGCTACATTTAAACGTTTACATACATACACATATTGTTGATTTTTACTGTCGACAATTTTTTATAACTTTGGGGAACAGGCGGGAGTTTCGCAATAAATATTTATCACTATAAGCTATGCATGTTTTAAAACATAAATCTAATATAAATATACTTTCATGTTAAAATAAATATATAATAACAAATTCGTTACAATACTCAAAACATCGTAATTACAGTGCGATGGCCATAATGACTTTGTAGGAAGAGGTAGCGGCGAAATTAGTGGTGGTGTGGTGCTTTCTCTAAGGCGCTTTCAACACCCAACTCTTAATGTCCTTCCACGTTGTTTCATCTGATTAATTAATAGATGGTCATTGGCAGCAATTGAAAGGTCACTGATCAAAGGAGGAAGTTGGTATAACTCGAGAAACGGCTCTTCATACCAGCTTTATGGTGGTTATTGGAGTAGAAACTTCATCTGAATTTATGTAGTATTGCAATAGTGGCTATTTTTCTCACTGTATTGCTTCAAAGAGAGTGCTCGCCAAATCTTTTAGATATATACAATTGTGTGACCTCCCCTCTAGTGTGTTTGTTGCCTTATTGTATGTTTAATATTCTTTTTTTCTTTCTGTGTAAGGACGTGGCGTCATCTACGAATGGAGTTAACGTTAACTTACTATAAAGGTAACAAATGCTAAATAACAGCAATAACGCGTGTTGTGAAGCATTAACATGTCCATTGTTCCAAACTATCACCCCACAAAGTTTGGTTGAGATTGGCCCAGTGAGTAGAAGTAATTAGATAAAGGACAAACAGACAGATACAGATTTTTGTTCTTGTATGTGTGTACATATATAGATATAGATAGATAGATGTAACTGAGAACTGCACTTCAGTTATAGAAAGCCCAGGCGCGTTGGTAATCAAGTTCGCCACCAAATGGAGCTCTACAATTTAACCAAGACGTTATTATATATATATATATATTGTTATATTGTTCTTTCGACCCGATTTCTTTTTCATAATTAAAACTTGACGAGCAGTGGAGAAAAATGCATCAGACACTTGTATCTTAAGTTGCAGTAAAACGTACAGGGATTTTATTGGAATTAGTATTTTTAAATTGAGGTAAGTCGATATTCTTGTGTTATATTTACAGACCTAGTCACTAAGCATTAACCCCTAAGCTCACAATAATGATAGCTAATCCTTAAGTTGTAAAAAAGTTGAAGGAGTAATGACTATTGTATTTGTTGTACAGCAAACATACACCAAGATGTATCCTTGATAGGCAAAGTTTTTTTATTTTACACTACTATAAGGCTTTCAAATACATTATGAAACTTTTGTTTGTAAATCAATGTTTGTAATAACTATTTGTAATAAATGTTATTGTAAATTGTATTGTTGTGTGTATATTAAAACGTATTTGTGTTAAAAATGAAAAGTGTATCAATCTTGTTGGCAAATATCATAAACTAACTACATATCGGCTGCTAAATACAAAGTATAATTTAACTAATAAATTTAAAGTATCATTTAGCTTGGTTTCAGATCATTAAATTGCTAAAGTTCTAGAACTAGAAGTTAAAAGGTCAATGAGAAGAAATGAACTAAAAAAGAGTATTATCAAAATACTAGTCGATGATGATTTGTTGCCTGGAGAAGCATTGGGGGAATACTCTAGGTCCCTTCTAGCCAATCGGGGTTAAGTGATAAGGATAAATTAGAGATCCAGCTAAAACTCGAGCTCGAACAAGCTCGTATCGAAGCCGAGAACGAGAAAGAACAAACTCGTATTGAAGCTGAAAGAGAAAATAAACGTCTCGAGACCCAAAAAGCTCACATTGAAGCCGAAAAAGAAATTAGACCGAAATAAATGTAAATTAGACTCAACACCGATCAAACAAGGCAAAATGACAACTTTAAATTTAGTAGTTAAATTATACTTTGGATTTAGCAGCCGATATGTAGTTATTTTATGTTATTTGCCAACAATATTGATACACTTTTCATTTTTAACATAAATACGTTTTAATATACACACAACAATACAATTTACAATAACATTTATT
>NW_013672936.1:17715-30860 GCF_000517525.1 Limulus polyphemus | reverse complement strand
GAATCATCTGTACAGTGATTGTCCCCAGTTAGTTTGTCATCGGAAGGGGGTGGAAGGTGGAGATGATACAGGTGAAGAGGAGCGATTAATCTCGACATCTAAAACTGTTGATTTATGAAGAACCACGATTCGATATAGAAACTTTACGCAAGGGAAGACCCTGAAATAAACTAAAATCCAAACCATTATTACGTGTAAAATACAAAACATGTGTGGGGAAGCGTCCCCCCTGAAGGTAATCGAGAAGAAAGACAGGATGTCCAATCTTGGGGTAGAGCCGAATAAAGTTGACGGAAACGTTTACTAACAAATTCCTTGGTGAGATCGCTATTATTAGTCAATACCAATTCAATAATCGCCGATTCCCTGAGAAAACGGGGAATAACCTCATAATGTAAATGACGAAGACGCGTGATACCTGCTGCTACAAATTCAGTAAAATAAAATGTTCGCCTACAATTATCCACTAAATTAGGGTTGAGAAACAAAGGTAGTTCGAAAATTTCCATAATCTCGTCTAATGGTCTCCGAGTAAACCCATCCGAAAAATTATCCATCCTTTAAAGATCTCAGCGATATACGGAGGTAAAAGGCGCAGCAATCGGGGAACCATTTGACATGAAAATGCATCAGTACCGAGTTGAAAATCACCATAAAGACCAATATAAAAATATAATAACAAACTTAAACCATCAAGACACTGTCTCGATAAACAATTCTGAAGCAGTTTCAATCTATAGATGTATTTAGGGAGACGAATATCTACAAAGTTGAGTCCCCCTTCGTATGTATGTATGCATTTATGTATTCCCATATAATGATCAAAAACTCCTTGCGTAATAAAGCAAAAGTGGATACCATAGTACAGAGGCAACTAAAGCATTAATAATCAACACTCTACCTTTCAGGGATAATTCTCTATACCTCCAAGATGGTAAAATACGAGTGACTCGTCCACAGATATCTTGCCAATTCGTACGGTACATCGCAACAATATCGTCGTGAAAATATACCAAGAACCGTCAAAACTTGTGAAGAGATGGTAATTCCCTCAAAAGTCTCCACTCCCCGAGAACCCCAACTCCCTAGTCACAGACCTCTGCTCTTATCATGATTAATCAGACTACCTGACGCCCTACCATAAAGTTACCAAATTTGGAGAACAGGAGTTATAGAAGAGACGTCACTAAGCGCCAAAGAAGTATCATCAACATGTTGAAACATAAGACTAGTACGAGAAAATAATGTAACTCCGAAAATATAATTATGCCAAACAATCATATAATGTAAAGGTTTTGCACAAAGAATGTATAATATTGCCGACAGAGGACACCCCTCGAGTAATATTGATAGTGTCAGTAAAATAACCAATATATTCAATAATACTAGAAATACCGGAATAAAAAAGTTTCAGCCACTGCAGGAAATTGACCCCAAAGCCACAACGCTGAAGCAAAGGAAATAAGTAATCGTACTCAACAAGATTAAAAGCCTTCATTTGATCAATCTTGAGTTAACTCACACCTCTTTGTGTTCGCTCTAAGTAGTCCATTAACAATTTCAAAAGGAGGGGTACCTAAACCACATCTTTAACAGGAACACAACCAGTCTGGTCATGTGACACGAGACTCGCTATGACCCGAGACAATCGAGTCGCTAATATTTTAGTCAAATTCTTCTAATCACAATTAAGCAAGGTTATCGGACGATAGTTTTCTGGAAAGCGCCTTTCTTCTTCCTTTGGAATCAGGATCAAAATTACACGCTTCATGCTGTCAAGTAAAAAACCGTGTGAGAAAATCTCACAAAATCATCAATAAAGTAAGGTAAAAAACACCTATAAAATTCAAATGTGAATCATCTTTCCCCTGGAGATGTATTCCCCATTAACACTAATATCAGCATCACAAAAGACAAAATACTAAATTAGTATCAGCCGGAAAAAGTTTATATAAAATATTGAAAAAAACATCCCGTTCAGAAATGGAAGACGGAGCATACACATTAAATAATAAAAATGAAAATTCAGTAAAATTACAATTAAGAGCTATTACTCTCCCCAACTGATCAGCATAACGTAAACTGACAAACTGAGAAAGTGTAGGGTGCACAAAAACTGCCATACCTTGACGACCAGTCACTGCATTTGACAAAAAAAACGGCCCTGGCCAGCATTTACTAATTAAATAATAATATTGATCAGTAAAAAATGTCTCTTGAAAACAAATTACAGAATAAAGTGAACTAAAAATGTTAAATATTTTTTCAATTTAACAAAGTCTCTCAGCTTGTTACAGTTCACCACCCCTATCTTGCCTAGATTCGACATACTCTGGAAAATGATAATAACTGTAATTTACTTTTGTTAGTAGTTTTTTTTTCAAGCGAGCCTTAATCAGGTGAGTATCAGATGGTGTCAAAACTCTCTTCTTACCACTTTTTGAAGGTTCCATTTCAACTACTTTCGCATATTCTCGAACCGAAGGTGTGTCAGGTAGAGCAGTTGTTGACATTGCCATCATAGACAGGTCGGCCTTCCTCCGTTCCAACGGTGGAAATTCAGGATCACAGTCAGTTGATAAAACTAGAGTACTGGCCATGCACTTTTGATATTTATTGCTTTACAGAATAATTTTCACCCCCATGTATTACCTTTGTCATGTTATAATATTTTTCGTTTGTTTCCAAGTTTAACAAAATATACTATTAATTCGGCAAGATGTGTACAGTTATCTCAGGGTGAAGCTGTGCATTTCGTGTCAATGTTTAAAGTTCGTCTTAGAAGACGTATTAATATGGATTATTGCCGCTATTTATTGCATAGTGCATTACCTGTTTTTTATTCTTTGTACGCTCATAAGGGTTTGGTGGTTACGCAGGGTGCACAAGGGTACGTGTTATGTTCCCTTCGGCGCTAGTTCTATTGATCTTTAATGTTTTTTGATAATTGTTTATTTATTTCTATGATATGTAAAACTTTTGTTAGATTGCTGCTAATTATTATGTTTTAATATTCAATCATTTTGTTCTGTATGTTTTTGCAATAATTAATCTTTTGATCATTTTCTGAGTTCTTCAATTAATACTTATTGATATATACACATATATATGTTTATTTTGTAATATTGTAATGTTATTCTTTTTATGTGAGAAAAGTTAACTTATGCCTAGGTTTTTGTTTTTTGTTAAATGTTTCATTTTAATAATTTTGTATTAGCGGTATTATATCATTGGTTTTGTAAATTTCATTATTTAAGTTATTATCATATTTGAATTTTTACTAATTGATACTGTATGTCTTAATTTTCTTTATAATATTCTAATGTGTTTCAGTTGTATAATTTCATTGTAATTATTATTTGTAAAAGTGTGGATACCCCCTCTATGAGGTGGGATGAATAAAGAGAAAAAAAAAATCCGCCTAACACGCGGAAGGTCCCAGGTTCAAGCCCTGGCAGGCACAAAGGAATTTTTTTTCTTAGAGGTTAGCGCATTCAGCTGTCTAATACGTGTTTTTTTTCTCTCTTATTTCTTGTTCAGTTAATGGCTTTCGCGTGTAGTTTTTATTTCAATATATAAAATTGATGAATGTATAAGCATAGTGTCTTTATGTATGTGTCAAAATTAGTCAAAAACTCAGAAGAAATTAAAACCATGAAAAACACAAAAGAACAATAATCTTGTTGTCTACGAGACTCAAATTAGGTTTGCTTGGAGTTGTAAATTGTGAGTCGAACGTATAGAATTACGTGAAAGAAACGAAACTTCAATCAGGGGTATTAAATAATATTGACATCTTTCATAGTCGGATGTTATTTTTTTCCCCTCTTTATTAACTTACCCTCATAGAGAAGGTATAAACAAAGATACATCAGTTATTTAACACATCTCATGACAATGTCGATAAAAATCTGGATAGTAATAAAAAAATACTTACTTAAATTATATACAAAAGAAAATTTTGCTAAAATTAATAAAAATAAGATGATCTAAACTGTTAAACATGAAAAATCAAAAAATAATATCATACCAAATAACGACATAGAATGTAACCCTAAACACCTTCACTTACCAAATGTCCAGAATCGCGATAAACATTATAAAAATCTGACAATTTGTATCGTAACCGAAACCGTAAAAAATCGAAATAAATTTAGCTTTAAAGATATTCACAAAATGAACACCAACACCAACTTACTACGAGCAGAATAAACCACAAACTTAGCTATACACGAACACAAGCGTAACAATCTGAAGTGATTCGAACTCAAATGGGGTAAAATTCCAAAGAAAGCCATCTGTTCTTTTTCTTGGTCCATTATGCTATGGCCTAAAACTATCTTCAACAAACTAAAAACTAAATTTCACATATCTTGTATTTTGGAACATTGGAAAAACAAATGAGCAATAGTTTCTCTATCCACACCACAGAAGGAACATAAGCTTCTCCAAAACTGATGCTGTGAAGGATGGAATCCCACCAATTGGCACCGCCGCCATACCCAAACAGATATGGGAACAAATGTCAAGTTGGTGCACATGGATAGGCATCCGTCTGGGTTGTGCACTTTTTGCGGACGAGTGCGTGAATCTATTGATCATTTGTTTTTTCTTTGTTCTGCAGTTCAACCCTTATGGTCTTATGTTTATGATTTACTGGAATTCTATCTTGGCCGGGCAGGTCCCAGAGTTGTCTTTTGTGGATATTTCTGGTCAACAGGTGTTGTTTAAGGGTCTCTCTGTGAAGGAGTTGGTGAGGTATCTGAATAGTTCCTTAGGCTCTCAGGTCCCTGCACGAACATATTGGGGAGATCTTGTACCGGCGGATGAATGGAAGACGATTCGTCAATCTACATTTTCGTCATTTGTAGGTTTTGATATTTGTACAGTGGATTATTTGATATGGTCGTGGGCAGTGACCTAGTGGAAATAAATGTCGCGGTATCTAAAGAAATAATATCCACCCAGTCAATCCAAATATTGTCGATGCTCGGGGACGCCCATTTTATTTTCCTGAGTTTATTAAAGCTGGTTTGGTCCAGGTGAGACATTTGTTGTACGAAGTGCTCCCTGGATTTTTGCGAGCTAGTGCAGTGGTTGAACTGTGCCAGGATGAGGATAGTTCATTGAATGCCAGTTTCATATATTCCCGGTTTTCTTCACTCAAGTCAGCTTTGCCAAGAATTTTGACTAAGAGATTTGTTGATGGGGGTATTAATTTGGTAGATCTTTCTGTGCGTAAATTGGCTTTTCGTTTAAAATTGCTACAGCGATGTTTAGACGGTTCCTGTTCCTCAATCTTATGGGCCATTATGAAGTGTTTTCTTGATCTTTATGGTGATATGTTTGTGGGTTTTTTAGTTTTTCGTTGTACAGTTCTACCTCGATATGTTAAGGTTTTGCCTTTATTCTTTCAGGAAATGTTCACAGCCTGGAATTTGTTGGTTGGGAAGTCGGGTCTGGCCCCTCTTCTTTCTCATAATGCTGTTTTTGATGAACCTTTATTTTTCCCATAAGCCACCTTATGAAGCAGGATTTCTAGCATTTTGGTGTCTTGGCGTTTTCGTTTATTGTCGCTTAAGGGTAAATCTTTAATTGTCAATGCTTTGGTGGCATCAGTTATGTTGTATCCTTTACAAATTCTTCCGTTGCCGAAACAGTTTGAAGCCAAGTTTCGTAAATGTGTATTGGATTTTGTTTGGAATGGCGGTAATTACTTTCACAGAATTCGCTTATGTACCAACATGCAGATGACACAACATTAACGTTACGTGATGTTGGATCTTTGCCCGCCGTGTTGGAAGTGTGCAATACTTTTGGACGGGCTTCTGGTGGCCGAATTAACTGGGGTAAGAGCCAGGGTTTATGGGTTGGGAGTTGGGCCTCTAGGGATGATTTCAAGCTTCAGGATTTAAAAATTTCTCACGATCCTGTTACGATCTTGGGTATAGTTTTTCATTCGGACTTTAATGTTATGCTTCATGCTACGTGGCAGGGCGTGCTTCAAATTGTGGGACTGACAGGAGATTCCCTTTGTCTGCATTGCTCTATGTTCTTAGTGTTGAACCTTTGCGAAATATGATCGTTCATCATGATCCAGATTGGTTTCCAATTACTCGGGGCATTAGACAGGGCTGTCCAATGGTTTTCTCAGAACTTAACACAACTATGCGGATGGGATTTGGTTCCAGTTTTATACATTGGATTAAACTCTGTTATACTGATGTTTGGGAAGGGTGGAATAATTTTAAAACTCGATCAAATGAAAGCTTTTGATCGAGTGGATCATGTTTATTTATTTCAAGTTCTGTTATGGAGTGATTGTACCTATTCCGAAAGGGGGGGATAGGCGGTTGGTATCCAACTGTAGACCATTGACGATGTTATGTACAGATTATAAGCTTTTCGCTAAGGTTCTAGCTTGTCGCCTTTCTGGAGTTATTACTAGTTTAGTTTCAGTTAATCAGACTGGTTGTATTCCAGGTCGGGATATTGTAGAAACTCCTTTGTCTTTAGTTCTGTTACTTCAGCTTTTGGAACGCACTAACTCTGGATCGTTGTCAAGTTCTATGCGTTCACTTTAAAGAATGCCATTCGTGATCTTACCAAACGTTATTCGGTTCGTCGGATGAGCGATCTAAGATCTCAAAAATCTAAGTTGCAGTATTCAATCGATCGTGAATTACGCAAATTAGCTCGATTTCCTACCAGATCTAAGGAAAGATTGTATGAGATGGAAGAAGATATGCTGAGATTAGATCATGAGAAGGTCGAGGGAGCTCGCATACGCTCGCATATTCGTTGGTTTGAAGAAGGTGAACGATCTTCTTCGTATTTTTTTCGTATGGAAAAAGTTCGCAGAGGACGGACAGAATTTCGTACTTTGTTTAATGATGAGGGGACGGAAGTAAGTGCTACTGAGGATATGGCTGAGGTTCTGGCTAAATATTTTTCTAATTTGTATACTAAGGATGTTGTTCGGCAACATGATATTGACTCTGTTGTCAGCTACATTGATAAGTTTCTTTCGGAAGAGCAAATTGCCTTGTGTGATGCACCCATCACTGCTTCAGAATTGTTGGCTGTCTTAAATCGTTTACCAGCCGGCAAATCTCCTGGCTTTGATGGTTTTACTTCCGAGTTTTACAAGTGTTTTTTACCATTATTTGTTGATGATTTTGTGGAAGTTTTACATGAAATTTGTGGACTGCACTTCAGCTATAGAAAGCCCAGGCGGGTTGGTAATCAAGTTCGCCACCAAATGGAGCTCTACCATTTAACCAAGACGTAATTATATATATATTGTTATATTGTACTTTTGACTCGATTTCTTTTTCATTATTAAAACTTGACGAGCAGTGGAGAAAGATGCATCAGACACTTGTATCTTAGATTGCAGTAAAACGTACAGGGATTTTATTGGAATTAGTATTTTTAAATTGAGGTAAGTCGATATTCTTGTGTTATATTTACAGACCTAGTCACTAAGCATTAACCCATAAGCTTACGATAATGATAGGTAATCCTTAAGTTGTAAAAAAGTTGAAGGAGTAATGACTATTGTATTTGTTGTACAACAAACGTATACCAAGATCTATCCTTGACAGGCAAAGTTTTTTTTTTACACTACTATAAGTCTTTCAAATACATTACATAAGTTGAAAGTTTCAAAAGTTACATTTGTATAGATTATGAAATTATCAGAATTAGACAAAAATAGCAAATAAGTGCTTGTGGTGTAGTGGTAATCACATTCGCTTTACACGCGAAAGGTCCCAGGTTCAATCCCTGGCAGGCACAAAGTGTATTTTAGGCGTTGGTTAATGTATGGTCGAGATAAACTATTATGGTATGTTCAGTTACATCTATCTATCTATATATATATATATATATACACATACAAGAACAAAAATCTGTATCTGTCTGTTTGTCCTTTATCTAATTACTTCTACTCACTGGGCCAATCTCAACCAAACTTCCTGGTCAAATATCTGAAGTTTTCCGATTGGTAAGCGTTATAACAATCACAGATATAGCTTCCGAAGTTTATAGCACATTGACTACAGCAAACCAATAATAGACACTCTCTTTTGGCGCGTTGGTTATATTTATAGGCGTGTGGAGGCTTTCTATAAGATTCAGCTTTACCTAATAATACTGGCTACATTTAAACGTTTACATACATACACATATTGTTGATTTTTACTATCGAGAATCTTCTATAACTTTGAGGAACAGGCGGGAGTTTCGTAATAAATATTTATCACTATAAGTTATAAATGTTTTAAAACATAAATTTAATCTAAATAAACGTTGATATTAAAATAAATATATAATAACAAATTCGTTACAATACCTAAAACATCGTAATTACAGTGCGATGGCCATAATGACTTTGTAGGAAGAGGTAGCGGCGAAATTAGTGGTGGTGTGGTGCTTTCTCCTAGGCGCTTTCAACACCCAACTCTTAATGTCCTTCGACGTCGTTTCACATGATTAATTAATAGATGGTCATTGGCTGCAATTGAAAGGTCACTGATCAAAGTAGGAAGTTGGTATAACTCAAGAAACGGCTCTTCATACCAGCTTTATGGTGGTTATTGGAGTAGAAACTTCACCTGAATTTATGTAGTATTGCAATAGTGGCTATTTTTTTCTCACTGCATTGCTTCATAGAGAGTGCTCGCCAAATCTTTCAGATATATACAATTGTGTGACCTCTCCTCTAGTGTGTATGTTGCCTTATAGTATGTTTAATACTCTTTTTTTCTTTCTGTGTAAGGACGTGGCGTCATCTACGAATGTAGTTAAAGTTAACTTACTATAAAGGTAACAAATGCTAAATAACAGCAATAATGGGTGTGGAGGGGGTTGTGAAGCATTAACATGTCATTGTTCCAAACCGTCACCCCACGAACTCACCACGAGTATCGAAACCCGGATTCTAGCGTTGTAAGTCCACAGACATACCGCTGTGCCACTGGGGGCATACAATTTACAATAACATTTATTACAAATAGTTATTACAAACATTGATTTACAAACAAAAGTTTCATAAAGTTACAAGCAATATAAAGTCTTCTTTCTAGTCTGGAACTTGCTTGATATCTTATCGAGGGTTCATGATGAGCGAGTTAATTACGAGTTGATGTAGGTATGATTCGTTTAACGGGAAGCTAGCTAGCCTTGTCCTTCATTATTCATCAGCCACGCAAGCCAATACTTTTCCTACTGGTGATGTTAGGAAATGTTTGCGTTGACAATACCAATGCCCGATGAGAATCCACTGAAGTTAAACGATTTGTAATGTTCGAACTTTGTAAAGGTAATACTCTTTTGTAGTTCATTTTTTCTCAATGATCTTTTAACTTCTAGTTCTAGAACTTCAGCAATTCAATGATCTGAAACCGAGCTAAATGATACTTTAAATTTAGTAGTTAAATTATACTTTGGATTTAGCAGTTAAGTAAAAGCCGATATGTAGTTAGTTTATGATATTTGCCAACAAGATTGATACGCTTTTCATTTTTAACACAAATACGTTTTAATATACACACAACGATACAATTTACTTGTTTGTTTGTATTTAAGCACAAAGCTACACAATGGGCTATCTGTGCTCTAGAGTTTGTTCTTTCGCGTTCTCGGCTTCGATACGAGCTTGTTCGAGCTCGAGTTTTAGCTGGATTTCTAATTTATCCTTATCACTTAACCCCGATTGGCTAGTAGGGACACTAGAGTATTCCCCTAATGCTTCTTCAGGCAACAAAATCATCATCGATTAGTATTTTGATATATAAACTTCATTTTCATTAAACGGTAGTACTTTAACACATTGATTAAGTTCAAAGTTGTCATTTTGCCTTGGTCTAATTTACATTTATTTCGGTCTAATTTCTTTTTCGGCTTCAATGCGAGTTTTTTCGGCCTCGAGACGTTTATTTTCTCTTTCAGCTTCAATACGCCATTCCATGGTTTGGTTAACCATCTTAAAATGTTGAAAATAAGTAATTTTAGGTTCAGCAACAACTTTTCCTCCAGCCAAGTCGTTTCCCAACAACAATGATACACCGTTAATTGGCAGAGTAGGTCTTACCACAACCACAACTGGTCCCGAAACTAGGTCTGATGCTAAATAAATGTTATGAAGAGGAACATTAACACAGCCACCCTCAAAACCCTGAGCAATAACATACTCACCAGTGGCAGAAATCGAATCTAGAGGCAATATACCTTCTAACAACAATGATTGAATCCCACCAGTATCACGTAGAATACGTATGGGTATGGGATTGCCAGTGTCATTTGTCAAAGACACAGACCCAAAAGGTCTAAATTTCTTCCTGATTAGATCAACTTTTATATCAGTGGAAAATCAACAACATCGGGTGATCTGGTGAAACTACATCCATATGTGGACACAAACGCACTGGTTTTCTTTTTCAAACACCAACAATCGGACATAACATGGCCAGTCCTTTTTTACAAAAATGGCAGACAGGCCTTGATTGTTTTAAAGAAGTTTTGATCCTGACTGTCAGAAGATTTCGAACTAGAGGAACTGGAGTTTTTAGAAGGATCCTCAACTTTAGTGAATTGAACAGATGATATATTTGTTGAGATGATAGTAATTTCATTTTATGAAAAGTGGTTTTATGTGTTAAAGTGTAATCAAAGAGCGGCTGTTTCCTGCAGTGCTTCACCTTTCTTTTCTTCCAAGTAAGTTCTGAGGGCGTCACGTGCACAATGTTTAAATTCCTTAATTAGACATAATTGTCTTACTTTGTCGAAACTGTTGCCAATATGCTTAGAATTACAGCATCGATCAAACAAACCTCTTTTTCGTGGGTAAATTCCATATAAATTTGATTATCTTGTTTGTGATAGCCTCGAAACTTTTGTCGATAAGCCTCAGGTTCTAACTCGTGTGCTTTGAGAATTGCTGCTTTAACCTTATCATAATTCATACAGTCTTCTAAAGAGAGAGTGGCATAAGTTTCTTGGGCTTTACCAGTTAAAACACTTTGTAATAATAATGACCATTTTTGGATAAGTTTTATCTAAGGATGATGATGTTGTTGAGGAGAATTCCGATGTGTTTCCCTCATGTACGGTGATTCGAGCTCAGGCTAAGAAATTAAGCCCAAAACAAATAATAGACATGGATTCAGGGGACGATAATATATATAATTGTCTCAGACATATATTGGATCCGACAAGGATCTTGTGGATAATTGTCCTACTGATGATTCCTCGGTGAGGGATCTGTAAACTGATCACTGAGCAAGAAAAAGATCTGCAGATCTCTTCACTATTTAAATATGAACTTCCAAAAAGATGAACTGGAGAAATTCACAAATGGTTATTTTGTCAAAAATGGTGTGCTTATGAGGAAATGGAGACCACCAGATGTGCCAGCTTCAGAGGACTGGGCTAGTGTTTACCAAATCGCTCTGAAATATTGAAAGTTGCCCATGAACTCCCGATGGGAGGTCATTTAGGTGTCAACTAGACATGTGACAAAATGCCTGCCACGTATCGAAGCTGTGACATTCCGAGACTTAGGTCGACGTGATAACAACCACGTTACAAACACTTGAAGAGAAGTTGGGGAAAATGTTCTTACAGTGTTCATTCTTTAATCTTAATTTTAAATAATATTTTCTTTTAGGTATTCATTAATGAAGCATTAAAGAATGCTATCAATCACTAGAGTGGTGAAAATAACAGCCGATCTTTTATTTTGCTTTCTGGGAAAAGAGAAACCTAAGACTGAAATATGTAATGTTGCAACATAGTTTAAGTTTGTTTGTTTTAGTGCAAATCTACATAAATGGGCTCTATCCACCGAGTGTATCGAAACCTTGTAGCATTGCGCTTAAAAACAAAAACCAGCTGGATATAACACATATTTTTAGTTTAACATCCAGTACTCTATGAAATGATACCCATGAACTTTAATAACTTTATAATGCGCATATAATACAAATGAGAGCTTTCTTCAGTTTAGAAACGAAGTTATAAAAATTACTTAAATGAGTGCTTGTGGTGTAGTGGTCATCACATTCGCTTTACACGTGAAAGGTCCCAGTTTCAATCCCTGGCAGGCACAAAGTGTATTTTTAGATTAGCGCGTTCTGCTGTCTCAGAGTACAGACGTGTTTTTTTATCAGTTCTGATTTCATGTTTAGTTAGTGACTTACTCTTTTTTGTTTTATCGCGTTGTGTAGTTTTTGTTTGTGATTTTAAATGTGGAAGTTTCTGGACTTGGTTTATTAAGTCCAGAGCTTCTGTTGAATCTAGATTTGTTCAATATGGTTCTTTAGAAGATATGAAAAGAACAGTGTTTGTGGATTCTTTTAAAATTAATCAAGGACAGCTTGTGCAAGCTGTTATTTCTCAGTTTTGTTCTTCTTCAGTTTCATCGATTGTCACCTGTCCAGGAGACTATGAGGTTATAGTTATATTAAGTGACTATGTTGAATTTGTGGTGCATTCTGGAATGATCATTCATGGCGAATATCTCACTGATGAAAGCCTTATCTCTAAGTTACATACAGAGGTCTCAGCGGAGAACTATTCGATAATGGAGGTGGATCGTGGTGTTCTTCTTGGACCTGCTACCTTAGATGATGAGAATATTCGATCACGCTCTTTATCTACTGTTGCTTTTACGTCGTATTGGAATTAATATTATTAAATTGAGGTAAGTTGATACTTACAGACTTAGTCACTGAACATTAACCCATAGCATTACAACAATAATAGACAATCCCAAATTTGTAAAAAAAGTAACAACTCTAACATATTCAAATACTGTCAAATTAATATATTTTAGAATTCTGATTAAAATTTTCTCTTCTATATTTCAGAGTAACTTTCTCTAAAGAAGGAATGACTATCGTGTTCGTCGTGCAACAACCATATACCAGCCTCGATTCCTGATATGCAAAGTTTCTTTAGGCTTCGATTATTTAGAAAAACGTTCTTTATTTAAAATTGAGAAAATATCATTAACTGAAAACGCTCTAGGATTATGTTTTTTCTTCTCTTTTCTTAACCAGCACGTTAGGATTTGTGAAAGGCCATATTTAATGTGTATGCTATGTCTTCCATTTCTTAACGGGATGTTTTTTTTTCAATAG
>NW_013672936.1:13354-16795 GCF_000517525.1 Limulus polyphemus | reverse complement strand
CAAATTCATGCAATTTAGAATAAATGCTCGCATATGTAACATATTCAGGAACGCCGATAAATGAAACAGCCAACGTACGGCTAAACACCTCTTGGTTGGCATAGATTTCATCATTGATGGTCAATCCAGAATCCACCAGATAATCTACATCATCATTTAAAACAAATGGTACTTCATGGCCCCCAGGACGAGGAACAATAGACGAAACTGAAGCAGCACCAAACTGCGAAATAATTGCTTGCATTCCCTAACCTTGATTTATATTAGGTGCATCCAATACAGTCTTTTTCATAACATCTAAAGAGCTATAATGGTCAGCTCTAACACCAGCAGAAGCACTAGACATAGTAGATAGGTCCTATTATTTCCGCACTCGATAAAATTGAAAAGTAAAAATTCAAAAAGTGTGAGTAACTTTTCACACTGACAGAGCCCTTCAAAAACACATGTGCCCTTTAAGCGGACGTGATGACCACAACACCACAAGCACATGTATGACGAGTTTGTCTAATTTTTTTTTTAAAGTCATGAGTGTATTTATTAAACTTTGCATATCAGGAATCGAGGCTGGTATATGGTTGTTGTACGACGAACATGATAGTCATTCCTTCTTTAGAGAAAGTTACTCTGAAATATAGAAGACAGAATTTTAATCGGAATTCAAAAATATATTAATTTGACAATATTTGAATATGTTAGAGTTGTTACTTTTTTTTACAAATTAGGGATTGTCTATTATTGTTGTAATGCTATGGGTTAACGTTCAGTGACTAAGTCTGTAAGTATCAACTTACCTCAGTTTAATAATATTAATTCCAATACGACGTAAAAGCAACAGTAGACAAAGAGCGTGATCGAATATTCTCATCATCTAAGGTAGCAGGTCCAAGAAGAACACCACGATCCACCTCCATTATCGAACAGTTCTCCACTGAGACCTCTGTATGTAACTTAGAGATAAAGCTTTCACCAGTGAGATATTCGCCATGAATGATCATTCCAGAATGCACCACAAATTCAACACAGTAACTTAATATAAATGTAACCTCATAGTCCCCCGGATAAGTGACAATAGATGAAACTGAAGCAGAACAAAACTGAGAAATAACAGCTTGTACAAGCTGTCCTTGATTAATTTTAGGAGAATCCACAAACACTGATCTTTTCATATCTTCTAAAGAACCATATTGAACAAATCTAGCTTCAACAGAAGCTCTGGACTTAATAAACCAAGTTCAGAAACTTCCAATTTTAAAATCACAAACAAAAACTACACAACGCCATAAAACAAAAAAAGTCACTAACTAAACATGAAATCAGAACTGATAAAAAAGCACGTCTGTACTCTGAGACAGCAGAACGCGCTAATCTAAAAGTACACTTTGTGCCTGCCAGGGATTGAACCTGGGACCTTTCGCGTGTAAAGCGAATGTGATGACCACTACACCACAAGCACTTATTTAAGTAATTTTTATAATTTCGTTTCTAAACTGAAGAAAGCTATCATTTGTATTGTATGCGCATTATAAAGTTATTAGAGTTCATGGGTTTCATTTCATAGAGTACTGGATGTTCAACTAAAAATATGTGTTATATCCAGCTGGTTTTTGTTTTTAAGCGCAATGCTACAAGGTTTCGATATACTCGGTGGATAGAGCCCATTTATGTAGGTTTGCACTAAAACAAACAAACTTAAATTATGTTGCAACATTACATATTTCATTCTTAGGTTTCTCTTTTCCCAGAAGGCAAAATAAAAGATCGGCTGTTATTTTCACCACTCTAGTGATTGATAACATTCTTTAATGCTTCATTAATGAATACCTAAAAGAAAATATTATTTAAAATTAAGATTAAAGAATGAACACTGTAAGAACATTTTCCCGAACTTCTCTTCAAGTGTTTGTAACGTGGTTGTTATCACGTCGACCTAAGTCACGGAATGTCACAGATTCGATACGTGGCAGGCATTTTGTCACATGTCTAGTTGACACCTAATTGACCTCCCATGGGGAGTTCATGGGCAACTTTCAATATTTCAGAGCGATTTGGTAAACACTAGCCCAGTCTTCTGAAGCTGGCACATCTGGTGGTCTCCATTTCCTCATAAGCACACCACTTTTGACAAAATAACCATTTGTAAATTTCTCCAGTTCATCTTTTTGGGAGTTCATATTTAAATAGTGAATAGATCTGCAGATCTTTTTCTTGCTCAGTGAACAGTTTACTTTTAGTAAATGGAACTTCACTGGGTTAGTCAGATCCCTCACCGAGGAATCATCAGTAGGACAATTATCCACAAGATCCTTGTCGGATCCAATATATGTCTGAGACAAATATATAATATCGTCCCCTGAATCCATGTCTATTATTTGTTTTTGGCGTAATTTATTAACCTGAGCTCGAATCACCGCACATGAGGGAAACACATCGGAAATCTCCTCAACAACATTATCATCCTTAGATAAAACAATAATTTTAGGTTCGGCAACAACTTTTCCTCCAGCCATGTCGTTTCCCAACAACAATGATACACCCTTAATTGGCAGAGTAGGTCTTACCACAACCACAACTGGTCCCGAAACTAGGTCTGATGCTAAATAAATGTTATGAAGAGGAACATTAACACAGCCACCCTCAAAACCCCGAGCAATAACATACTCACCAGTGGCAGAAATCGAATCTAAAGGCAATATACCTTCTAACAACAATGATTGAATCGCACCAGTATCACGTAGAATACGTATGGGTATGGGATTGCCAGTGTCATTTGTCAAAGACACAGACCCAAAAGGTCTAAATTCCTCCCTGATTAGATCAGCCTTTATATCAGTGGCCAAATCAACGGCATCGGGTGATCTGGTGAAACTACGTCCATATGTGGACACAAACGCACTGGTTTTCTTTTTCAAACACCAACAATTGGACATAACATGACCAGTCCCTTTTTACAAAAATGGCAGACAGGCCTTGATTGTTTTAAAGAAGTTTTATCATGACTGTCAGAAGATTTTGAACTAGAGGAACTGGAGTTTTTAGAAGGATCCACAACTTTAGTGAATTGAACAGATGATATAATTGTTGAGATGATAGTAATTTCTTTTTATGAAAAGTGGTTTTATGTGTTAAAGTGTAATCAAAGAGCGGCTGCTTCCTGTAGTGTTTCACCTTTCTTTTCTTCCAAGTAAGTTCTGAAGGCGTCACGTGCACAATGTTTAAATTCCTTAATTAGACATAATTGTCTTAGTTTGTCGAAACTGTTGCTAATATGCTTAAAATTACAGCATCGATCAAAATAAACCTCTTTTTCGTGGCCAAATTCCATATAAATTTGATTATCTTCTTTGTGATAACCTCGAAACTTTTGTCGATAAGCCTGTGGTTCTAACTCGTGTGCTTTGAGAATAGCTGCTTTAATCTTATCATAATTCATACAGTCTT
>NW_013672936.1:9049-12385 GCF_000517525.1 Limulus polyphemus | reverse complement strand
TAAAATTAATAAAAATAAGATGATCTAAAATGTTAAACTTGAAAAATCAAATAATATTAACATACCAAATCACGACATAGGATTTAACCCTAAACAGTATTCATATCCTCTGTATTTAAAAGAACTTAGGTAAATCATTATTTCTTTCTTACTTTAGTCTACAAACAAAAGATATTGAACTCACCTTCGTTATTCTGCTAAATAAGCATATAAAACAATATAGAATCATATAACTTTTGCAAAACTTCAGAAAGTATAGAATACAGAGGTTGGGTAAGTTATATTAAAGCAACATGGAGGCTCATCATATCGCCTTGTCCGGTCATATTCTATATGTCGACAGTGCATTCTCCCAATAGTTCTGCAGCGCAGTTTCTATTGCAAAATGCTTCACCGTAAGGCTGTATATGCAAAGCATACTATTCTACTTAGTGTACGAGGACCATGATTTCCCAACGTACGTTTCAACAGTCCAATTGCGCAGAATTCTGTAGATGCTGAGTCAGGCAACTGAGTAAATATGTCTATGGAACAACATGAATACAGTTTCATTCGCCAGCTACTTCAAGTATGTGAAGGTTAAAATGATATGACGAAGAAACATCTTGAGTACACGTGACTCGTGTCGCTTTTCTAGACGAAGATCATTCATGATTATGTTACCTATTATTACCTGGACGGCTTTAGCTATTAATATTTATGTTCGTGGATTCCCAACAGTTACAAGGCGCTTACGGCAGCTGGGGTGTAACTTATTTGAATAGTCCTTGTTCCCCAATTTCATCAACATTCCTTTGCTTTTCTTCTTAGAAATTCTAAATCCCCGATCTGAACACATGTCTATGACTTTAGCGTTTGAATATTTTGCGTCGGAAACATTACATACATTTCCCTAAAGCGGCCAATTTTCTCAGGCATTACACTACCTACACGACGCCAAACAATATGAAAATATGGTTCTCATACACGCCGTTCAACAACGACTCTACATCGGCGTTGATTGTTATTTGAATTGAAGATATGAATATTAGAGTTTCTTTAATATAATTAACCGTCTACATAATTCTGAGGATAAAACCCAAAAGTCTAACGGTTCAGGTCACCATTAGCGATCGTATTTAAAGTTTGAAATTTACTCTCACTTTCAGTCTTAATTTCTTGGAGATTTACTCTCACACTGAGATGAAACAAGCTTGAGATATTATTCTATGCTAGATGTAATTTGCTCGGGATCATCTCCTCTTACTTGGACTAATCTTACTTGAGACTTACTCGCGTAACTGGCTTCAGTTTACGTTTACATCAAAAAATAACTTCCTTCATAATTTCTCTCATACTACAGTACAGCTTGTTATAAATTTATTCTCAAACCACAGATTACGAACTCTTTATTAAAGAAAGCCTCTACATTTTCAATGATCACCCAACACTAAACAATAACATCAACTCATCCCTGTTGTCATTAATATAATCAATTCTGGATTCTCAGTGTTTTATTTCACATATATTATTATTTTAAAGATACAGTGTTTATACTTATATTTAAGCCTTTCTTTATAATAGTTTCTCTTAACAATGTGATTTATTAAACATGTTTATGCCCCACGTTTTATCGTACCTTCCATTATATTGTTACCGTTTAAATCTGTTCTTTCTAAACTTCCGATTGAATAGGAAAACTCACTCGACGGTAATGTTGCCGTTGTTGTTTTTTTGTAATTCTAATATCACGCACTAACTTATTTTTTGAGATATTAACGCTAATGATGGAATTTAAGGAAATTCCGAAACGTCCGTTTTAAATATATTTTTTGGTATTACCATCTTTTTAATATCTATTATAAAACTTCGTTTTCCACCTGATGAATCAGTTACAGTTCAGCTTGTTTTAAGTTTATTCTCATACTACAGTACGCCTTGTTATAAATATATTATCATACTACAGTACAGCTTGTTATAAGTTCATTATTATACTATAGTACAGCTTGTTATAAGTTCATTCTTATAGTAAACTTAAGCTTGGTCGAAATTTACCTAAATACAAAAATTTAATTTATTCTTAAATTAAAATTAAATTTACTTGAGAAGTACATTAATAAAATGACACTCACGCTAAGAAATATCTTATTTTACTACAAGTTACAGCTTTTACTGTAAGAAAGATTTGTTTTAAGAATAGGTACGACATTTCGATCACTGATACAATCAGTCTCAAGTATACAAGTTTTCTCGCACTAGTGATCGAAACGTCGTACCTATTCTAAAAACAAATCTTCCTTACTGTAAATGTTGTGTCTTTTAATAAAATATCACTTAATCAGTAAGCAAATCCTAAACGAAACTATTAAAAAATATCTTGTTTAAATTTTACACTCATACAGAAACGAAACATATTTTAGATTTACTCTCCTACTACGTTGTTTGAGATGTATACTTATGCTCAGAATCAATTTGTTTGTAATTTACTTTCACAGTAAAATGTAAGTTGTTTGTAATTTACTTTCACAGTAAAATATAAGTTGTTTGATAGTTATCACAAGAAGATGTAATTTCCTTGAAATCACCTCACATACTAAGATTTGTATTATTTTAATTTTGCCCACATTCAAAGATCTAACTTCATCCATGAAAGTTTCTCTCATCCTCACAAAGTAAAACTTGTTTCAGTTTAACTGTCATTAGAAGGCGTGATTTGCCTTAGATTTGCCCTATGCTAATTGTCAACTTGTTTGAAATTTTCAGCTCAGAATAATAGATAAGTTATTTGATATTTACTCTTACACTAACAAAAAAGCTTAAGATTCCACCTCTACTAAGAAGTAACTTGTTAGAGATTTTTCTTCATTCTGAATTAGTTATAGGATCTATTTTTTCGTCAAAAATATTCCCAATTTGATACTTTTAGCTTTTTTGTTTAGTTCCTTGTTTTGTTTCTTGGTGTATTTATCTTTGCTCTTAGCTGTGAATTCTTAGTGCTCGTGTTTTGTCTATGCAAGTTTCTTCTTTCCTTATTAGTTTATATGATTTCTCTATGCGTCTTCTATGTGTTGTATTGATTATTGGTTTTATATTTCGGTATTTTTTTTTTCAACTGTTTGTAAGATACACTCAGAGATTTATTGACAGTATTTGTCAAGTTGTGACGGTCCTTCTATTGTGTATAATATATTTGGTGGCAAATAGCGGTTCCAGTTGGGTCTTATATTGTAGCCAGTTTGTCTGTTTCTAGTTATCAAAGATGCACCAAAACAGTAAATAGTCACAGTCAATATCTTCTCCCACACTGAATGAAACAATACATTGATCAATATCTACTGAACATATAGATCAGTAAAT
>NW_013672936.1:4524-8049 GCF_000517525.1 Limulus polyphemus | reverse complement strand
ATAATGAAGAACAAAATAATTCTGTTCTCTCAAACTGATGCGAGAACTGTTTTCTGTTTGAAACAAAATACTTTATGAAAAACGCAAATTTCTGAGTCATTTCCTAATGTTAGACGCAAAATAATTTCCTATCTAGGCAAATTCAGAAAACAAAGTACTGTGGATGGATATTAAACACCTGTTAGAGAGATATTACGTTACAATAGCCATCGTTTTCTGTGACGTGTGTCCAGCCACATGCGGAAACAATATGAACGTAGTACTAAAAGACAATTAACTAAACAAACACTTAATTTAACTACAACTCTGCTCAGAAATATCTTGAGATACGAGTATTAATTCAATACCAAGATATAAATTAATGATAAGGAAACGAATTTGTTCAACTGTGCTTATGGTATCGTATTTGTCCTCATATCAACGCATTGTGTGTGTGTGTGTGTGTATATACAGCATAACTAAAATTTTCATCTGATTTTGAACAAAGTTGGTAGAAATATTGAATGTTCCTCAAGAACCACTTAATTAAGTTCTGATGATTGTAGGTGAAAGGTAAGGTACACACTGAAAGTCAACTACTTTGTATCGTGGAAGCAAATTTGTTTTTCTCAAAAACGGTCAAAACTGGAGAACAGTTTAACACAGAAAGAGGATCTTTGCACCTAAACCTCAATTTTTAAAGGTGATGGAATTTTTTATGCAACTTTTATGTTAATTGCTAAAAAGACGAAATATTGTAGTGTGAGGGTTGCATTGTGTAAGAGTCTTTCTTGTTTCTCATGCAACGAGTAGCCGTGTTTGTGGGATACAAATATGTAGACAAACAAAAATCACAAATCTATAGCACTTCATTCCTTTCTAATAATTATACCGGCTAGTGCAGTAATTTGTTTGAATCACATACTGTTACAAAAAATCATAGTTCTCGAGTTAAAACCAATTAACTTTGGTTCGTACTGATCACAAGTCTTGTCATTAGCACATCAGTTATGTTGTGTAGTTGATTTAAAATTTTACGTCTTTTTCTGTGTGTATTATGAGCAAAAAGTATGTGATGGTATCTTAAAAATGCCTCACCTGAATCTGTCTTTTCACGTATATGAAGACGTTGTTAAATCTATACTTTCTTTCCTTCTATTTGAGCATGATGCTTCCTTAACATTTTAACTGGATGCCCTATTATAGCAATTAATATAGATATTCTGACTTCTCTCCATTCGTTATCTAACAGTTAGTTACTAATATATTTTATGATACACTTTGAATTTTACTAGTAATGAAACTTCAGTGATCATAGATCGTCATTTATTAATAATTACTACTGCTGAAAATACTTGTCTTGCAAGAATCTGGCTGAATTAAAGGTTTGTTGTCACCTCAGCTACTGGTTCTTATATCTTTGTATTACGGTCTTCTTTAGAACTCTTTTAACATTGTTTTATTAGATTGTCCAGTTAATTAACATCGGCATTCACGACCCCTGTGACCCTGTGAAATGCAATTAAGGTACTCTTCTTACTGACGATACTCTCCCTTAAAGAAATCTGGTAATACATCTTTAAAAACCACATATAAGATAACATTTTATACTATTCTTTTTCTTCCCCTGTTCTACCATTATATCCCATTTTTTCTACATTGTCAATTCTGCCTATTTCTTTTCTGGTTTATTGAATTAATTAAAAATATATCTTAGCTAATAATGTTGTGTCGGAAGGATTAATGTGATTTATGTTCAAGCGCATTACAGTACTGATTAGTCATTTCTCGTAGTTTAAATGTGTTTTGTATTGACAGATTACTTGGATGTACATAAGCTCTTCTTTATCTGACTCTTAACTCTTACATCTTATGTCCATAAGATTCTGTTGAATTAACAGAGTTAATATCTTTTGTTTTTTTTAACGTTAAACAGAAAGCTACACAATGGGCTATATGTGCTCTGCCCAACAACGGGTATCGTAACCCGGTTTCTAGCTTATTGTACTTATAAAGCTTCCTAAGTCGGTATCTTAGATATTAATGGTATGAATCAAAATTTCACTATTTCAACGAAATTTCTTCTAAATAAGTAAGTGACTTTTCCAGACAAGCATACAGAAAAAATCACGAACTTTATCGCTTTAATTCTTTTACTAAACTCTTCCGTTTGGTGTTGCAAAGATTCCTTTCTTGTACCGAAAAGTATACTAGTATGTATATAACTGATGTCGCGCTACTTTGGGCTAATAAAAAGTTTTGAGGGTAGGTTGGTAGAGATACTGATGAGTAATAAAATCGAATAGGTTTTTCGCACACATCACGCTTGGTATCACTGGCGCAAAAAATATAGTTCACAAATGGAAACAAATAAGTATAATAATAACTTTTAACTTTTATAAAGACAATTATGGGTCCATATATAAGTAAAATAGCTAACTAGAGTAATACAAAAAGTTATAATACTCCAAAAAAATTTAAACAAGAAAGTCAAAACTGCAAAAACAGAGTTTCTTAAAATGCAAAATCTGTTATTCCTATTTTAGCTCAGACTAACATAATTACAGTAATTTGCCAGATATTTTTTTATGTTATTTTAAATAACTTTTTCTCTGTAGTTTTGACTTTCTTTTTTCAATACTTTTCTATTTTCAGTATTACTATATCTAGCTAGTTTACGTATATATCGATATTAAATAATAGATTGAACAATCGCCTAGCTTTTGATATTTTTATTTAGAGAAGGATGACGTTTCGAGCTAGCCTTTATTCGTCAGATCCTACAGCTTTAAATAGAAATATTAAAAAAAGCTTATAATTGTTCAACCTGTTATTTAATTTCGATATTTTTGTTGCCTACGCGGTTTTAACTGTATATTTCTACGTTTATATCGATCCCTACTTATCTTTACAAAATTAAACTATTTTTATTATATTCGTATTATTCTGATTGATATTTATGTTTGAGGTTTGTTTTCTTCTTTTTTCTGATAATAATATGTCCCTTTGTAATTTAGCCTTAACTCACCATAAGTCTTAATAAATACTTTTGTTTCTCCTGCACTCCTTAAAGTTAGTAGTCTGAAATGTTCTTTACTTCGTCTACTGCACCTAAGAAACTCTTTACTTCCTATTTTACTTTTTTTTTAAATAACGATATCATTTTTGCAATTATCATAGAACAACCTGTTCTCGAGTTTACGGAATACCTGTAAAAAGGTGCACAACTAAATCAGAAGTTCTGGAATATGTTGAGATTGAAGTAACGTTTGTATTTAAGGTTTACTATAATCTTCAGGGGCTTTTTTATATCAATACATACACACACGCAAACACACCCATAGCCATTCTAAAATACCCAACTCTAGATCTTCTACTGTACCAGTTCGTAACTGGTTGTATACTTAGAACGTGATACTGTACATGAGATTGTTTCAACAATCTAAAATTATATCTTACAAATATTACAAGTAATATTTATGTAAAGATTATGAATACAGAAAGTGACAACATATTGTTACGTCTCCGTTTGTTAATTGATTTTCC
>NW_013672936.1:2565-3890 GCF_000517525.1 Limulus polyphemus | reverse complement strand
TAGCATTCCTGAAAGAACAAGATAGTTCTAGAAACTAGAGGGCGCCACACCAGTCACGTGACCTCGATGACGCAACAATATCCACTAGCTCGTGAAGATATGTGTGTGTCAGGAGTTACAGAATAAAACATTTATTAAAGCACACTAAACAAAGGTACAAAAATACAAGTGTCTCTTAGTTCAAAAGGTTAGGAATAGTGCATGAATTTTAAGATTTAGGTGTTACACAAACGTTAGAAAAAAGGCTTTTAATTTAAGGATATAACTACTATTTGGGCAAGTTTAGCAGTATAAATATTGTATTGACACATGATTTAGTTGTGGACTTGATTATGGTTCTATGAAATTCTAGGAATTATCCATCACATGCATATTTCATGTATTTAGTAATCTCATGATAGTTTCACGTGTACTTGATAAACCACTACCTACTATAGACCGTACTGTTCTATTCGTCCCTGCTCGTATTACCTTAGGGCACGATGAACAGTAGTCTACTAGCATGATTAGTAGATTTCAGTAACATCTGCTTAGTTTGGTTGTCTCGGCCATACTGCTTATAGTATCAGTAAAAACACAACTTTATATTGGACACAAGCAGAATATTTACCTAAAATTAATATTTTTGTCTAATCATTAACATTGTGAACACTAACTGTGTTATATACGTTTTTATCTTTGAAAATGTTTTCGATTCAAGTGTGTGAAAAGTAGTTGTTCACGCACGCACAAGTTACCCACAACTTCTACGTAAGCTCTATCCTTAAAATGGACAAATCAATAACAACATTTACAGTACAGACTATTTACTTCAACTTGAAATAGTGTCATTCCGTTCGTTTAACTCATTTAATCAAACATAGGAGTAAAGACGAATTTAAAATACAAATTATACATCATTTTATCATGCTCACATTAACAAGAAAGTTCTTGTGTTATCACATCACATAAAATAAAACTCAACAGTTCAGTCGTAATGCCGTGTGGACATCAGTTTTTATTATACCAAAAACCACGCGAATCACTAAAATCTACTCAACAGAAAACGGCCTTCAAACATCAGTTTTTACTAGGATTCTATAAATGTGCTGAATATAACTAACGGTATAGCCATTAGAGATGCTGCTGTTGTGGAATATCTGATATCAGAGATGCTTTATATAAGCACTCAAGGTTGATTGAACAAACTATACACCTGGAAAAAAGTTAAGCACCCCCGTGTTTTTTTCAAGTGATTCAGATTCGACGTTCTTGTGACTGATTATAAATTACCATTCAATCTAAACGTGTTTATCAAATGAAATTATGCATTATTGGGCACAAGA
>NW_013672936.1:0-1683 GCF_000517525.1 Limulus polyphemus | reverse complement strand
TTTTTTCAGTCTTCTTGCTGAGAGCGCGAGCGTGCACTTAAAATCAAACTCATACGTAATGTTATTTCCAAATTAAAATGCAAACGAGTATAACGTTAAATAAAATAAGCTCTATAGTAAATCGTAATTCTAGCCTGAGGTTTTTAAAGGTTAAAGAACTGATTTGTTTTGCATCTTTCATTATTAAAAAACATAAACATTTATTGATAATTTCATCTTTCTGTCCAATATACTCGTCAATTGTTTGTAATTAAGCACAAAGCTACACAATGTGCTATCTGTGGTCTGCCTACCACTGGTATTGAAACCCGGATTCTAGCATTGTATGTCCGCAGACATACCGCTGTGCCACTAGGGGGCAATAATCGTCCACAAAATATCTTGCTAGATATGTATTTATATTACCTAAAGGGAACATCGGTATGATTTTACACTTTGTATTATAAAAGTTTCTAAATCATATTTAATTATTAAACAAAACTAAAATTATATCATTACATACTTTCTTAGCATCTCATCTTACATTTTTTACAACTAAACGTAAATTAAGGATTGATAATGAGGAAACCACTTTATATAAAATTAAAATGTTAAAGTATTTTTCTTTGCTGTGTTTTCTGTTTAGCGCAAAGCTACACAAATAGAATATATCTGATGTTCCCAATATAATTATCAAAACCTAATTTTTAACGTTATAAGCCCTCAAAGTTATTGATGCGCCACCGAAAAATTATCAAATATAACAGTTTATAACTGTTAGTAGTGTTTTTCTAATGTTCAAAGAAAAATAAAATTGGGTTCCTAACCCAATATTCTGTATTTTGTAGAACACAAATTAAATGGTTGTCATAATTCAGAAAATTTTTCAGTGTGATTCCAGATCTATATTTTCTCGAAATTTAAATATCATTTGTGAAATAATAACATAACATCGAACTTAACAGTAGCTTACCAGTTGGCTCAATCTGAATAGATTTTCTGTTCGTCGTTGTCTTTAACATACTTGTCCAGTAAAATGACTTTCTTCTCCAAAGCATGAAACAATTTTCAGTTCGTACCTATTGAATTATCGTTAACAGTTCAACAACTGAATCATTTTCGCAAAAATATATACTAATTCTGTAGTTTCTGAGTCCGATATTGCACAAATAAATGTTTTGCAGGATGTTGTAGGGCCAGATACGCAGTGGCATTTTTTGTCTTCTATGCCATCTGCATGATGTACTCGTTTAGGACTTCTCTCAGTATTAGTATGGTCGCCATGGTAAATCATACTGCTCTCAGAGCTTTATCTGTTTATCAGGAAAACCAAAGTGTTTTCAGGGAATGTCCTCTTGTAGATGATATATATTTGGAAAAAGAAAAAATGGAGGTAAGGATAGTAATATAAAAATGTTTTAAACTTAGTTTTATAATTACTGTAGTTGCAGTTAAATCCAAATGCGCATGTCAACAGCATCTTGCAACTTCATCTCAAAGCTTCGGTTATATTCGTTATCGTAAAGTGCTCCCCTATTCACAAAACGTTGTCCAGTGAGCTCTTTGTGTTATAACTTGGAGAAATCACTGTCATTCACGGGGCGTGCCGGTCGAGCGCTAATTTTTTTTTTTTAGGTTATAAATGCTGGGAGAATGTCACATAACTGTTATACATTTGGGTGGTAAAACATTTCTGTTTTTTAT
>NW_013672935.1:29729-39716 GCF_000517525.1 Limulus polyphemus | reverse complement strand
CCCAACATATATAGTGTGTCGTACACTTTCTACTCCACTCGAACAGACACATGTGTAGTAGGAGGGCCCAACATATATAGTGTGTGTACACTTCTACTCCACTGAACAGACACATGTTGCAGTAGGAGGGCCCAACATATATAGTGTGTGTACACTTCTACTCCACTGAACAGACACATGTTGCAGTAGGAGGGCCCAACATATATAGTGTGTGTACACTTCCACTCTACTGAACAGTCTCAAGCTGCAGGAGGAGGGCATGAGTTATGTATAAGGATGATGATCTGTACTACACTAACAGTGTCACCACCACCCCATTTCTCACCATATTAGTACTCTTTTGTTTAGTCCCAGCTGTTGAGTCCAACTATTGAGAATTCTCCTTGGACCACCACCGCAGCAGCTTGGAACTGATAATAGGCAAGGGTCTCCCCTGCTCAACTCAACAAAGAGGGTGAGAAATGGCATTAAGAAGACTCTGAGAAAGTTCCCAGATCCCCAATGGACCTTCAACCAGAAAAGTCTTTTACTGAAGACAGTGCAATGGGTGACTATGTAACCCAATTTTTAAAAGCCAGCAGAACACTTCCCTAGTGCTGGATTATGAGGATACTTCAAGTGGTCTTGTAGAATGGTATGAGTACTTTTCATTATCCTGGCTCTATGTAGATTTTGGGTAAGTATATCTTCAAAGGCAACACCTGCTACCTGGTGAAACCCTATGAACTAAAAAAAAGGCTCTGAAAGAGAAATAACATACGTTCTTCTGAAAGATGGTGGAGAGATCAAAGAATGGTGACCTGGAAGCCAAAAACCATCAGGAGATAAAACAGCAAGAAGGTGTAGAGGAGGAGACAGGTGTATGTAGTGTCCACACTGAGGAGCCTGTCTTACAATTAGTGAAGAATATGCAACAGAATGAAGGTGACACATCAAATGCGAAGAAATTTCAAATAGACTACAAGCTTTCACATCTTGAGATGAACATAACAAAATAAGGAGTTGATGGACCCATTCAGTAAGAACTGAAGGAGAGAGGTCCTCAGAAAAAAAGTAGTCCCAAGGTAGGGACAGACAAAGGCAAGTAGGACACAGTAGCAGGTCCTAGTCTAAATGGTTTAATAAGTGAAAGGCAGAAAGAAAATAGATGGGAGAGAGATACTTTCAACTTCTTGAGCAGTCAAAGTCTCAGAGAGGAAAGATCAGTCCAGGGAAAGGAGTGAAGTATGGTGAAAGAGGGTGCAAGAAGCATTTATAGTATTGACATCTGAACAACAGTAACTGCAGGTGAAGAGGAAACAAGTCAGGAGAGAAAGATGGTACAAAAGGTAGTAAATCAATGGCTCAAATGGGACAAGCACAAGAATGTGCAAACCTCACTAAGGTCTCAGACAGGCATGGTAGTTGGGTGAGAAAGACAAAAGAGAATGAATGAGAAGACATATGGTACTGGTAAAGGAGGAATGTTATGGACAATGCCTCTCAACAACTAGTAAAGGTAGTGACCAACAAACCAATTACAAACAGGTTAAAAAAAAAAAGGTAGAAAGGTGGTTCACAGTATGACAGCCAGTAAGAAAGAAGTGGTGAAAGGACCAATGACCCACCACAGATGCTGATAGAACAATGGTAGTGAAAGGGCAACAAGAAGAATGTCACATTATTGGAAAGTCTGGCCTGACAGATTGAGTAAATTCCATGCTTGAGGATGGAGGGGGATATCCTTTGATGAAGAGGGATGCATGAAGGTGAAGCAAGAGAGAGAGAGGAGGTATTGGAGACAGGGAGGGGGGGGGGATTTACGAATGTCTTGCAGGCCAAACAGATACCAATGAGGGGAATCAAGAAAGGGGTGGAAGGAATTTTACAAATCAGGACCAAAGTAATGATGAATGGGATGGGGGGCCAGGCATTTGGGTGTGAGAAAGGTCATAGTATATTGCCTAATAAAAAGCAAGGAGAAAAAATAAGGTAAGCTCCAAGAATCATGCAGTAGGGAGTAAGAACAAGAAATAACAACAAACACAGGCAAAAGATAATGAAAGGAACATACCTGATTATGAAATCCAGAAAGAGACTGAAGGGTTAAGGTTCTTTCAAATCAAAGCAAATCAGCTGAAAGTTGTAATCGAATATATCATTCCCACCTGAAGAGAAAGAAGTTTGGCTGACAGAATGGGAGTAGATGGCCCAATAAGTATATGGTAATCCAAAACATGTTGAACAATGACTGCAATGACCCTGACAGTTTAACGAGCCTCCAAAAGTCATAGTAGAAACAAAGCCTAAATGTGAACAATGTCACTCATTCAGGACCAAATATGAATCACCATCATTTGAGAATTTATATAAAATAAAGCTTTTGAATTAAAGCCAAAGAAAATTAAAATCAAAGTTTTTTTTTAACTATGCAAATCTCAATAAATTGAACTCAGATGAGAAATTTAAGATGTCTGTTCAACACAATGCATAGGAGAAGAATGAAGTTACTGTGAGTGCAAGTGCATAGGGGGACTTATCGTGTACAGAGGTGCCACCCTCCTATTAGTTGAGTCCTTTTGTTGCATGATGACATCATCATGCAGCAGAGAAATTTACATAAATCACATAAAATCAGGTGGGAGTTGCCTTAACAATAGTGGCATGCAAATCTGTTTAGCAGACTTGCAAGGAAAATAGCTAAACTGTGTGAAGAAGTGAATTACTGTCTTGGAAGTACTGTTTTCTAATATTAGCTATATCATTAAACAGTAAATTTAATACAAACTGGGAGGAAAGTTCTTTGTTTTGAATAAGTATGCAACACGTCCATTTTGTCTGAATACCCTATACCATCGAATGATGTCATTACAGATTCTGTGCACATGCTTTACTGTAGTCCCAGACTGTTAATTTTTAGAAAAAATTAAAAGGTAACGAGTCAATGAGTGATTTTAAAAAAAATTAAGTTAAATCTCTCAATACAGGCTCAGTTGATTTTACCAACCACGTTTACCTCTTAGTACTCGTTTAGTCTTTATAGATTTGATAATACTAACTTTTAATATAGTGTATGTATGTTAACGAAATTTGGCAGTCTTTCAGTAAACATTACAATTCTTTCACATACAAAAAATCATATTTTTTATTAAAGTATCTTTAATAAACTTAAAAGATTTGTCCATGAACATATCGAGTATTTCAACACTACTTGTTTTGAACAGTCAGTGTGCAGAGTGATTTTTATGTTAAGATTAAAAATACTTTTCTTCATCTCAAAAATCTCAGATTTCATTATTGTATTCTATAAAACCTCCTAAATACATTTCAAATGTTTAGTTTTCAAAAAACTTATTTTATCTGCTATTTTCTCTACCCTATCTCTATACAAGGTTGGTCAATATGGCAGACATCGTAACCACCAAAAACAAAATCGTAATAAATCGAAATTACCCTCTATTTCTTTTGGAAATGACTTCAAATTGCAACATGAATCTACATTCGTTTATCTTAAGTAGCTTTAAACTCGTAACAGTATACATCTATTTATAATTAAATGTTATTGTTTTATTGCCCTTTGAACTACTATTCACATCATTATAAGTTGTAAATCACTTGGAGAACGTGGAGGTCATGTTACGCTATCGAATTACATTACCCACAAGCTGCTCACATGCGTGCCTAGTGAAACATTTTTTTTATATTATTATTATATATTTTACATAATCTAACCTTAAATAACCTAGAGATCCCTATTTTTACATTTTAGTTACTTTTATAATAATAAATAAAGAATAAACATAAAAAACAAAAAATAAAGTACTTACTCGAGTCTTCTTTTTTCTTGCTGTTGATGACAGTTAACCCTACTTATTTATACTAATGGTAGTAATGTACTAAATAATTTTTATTTAATTAAATAATGCACAAAGAACATAGAATAATAACATGCAAAGAACAGACAATTTCATCTAACTATCACAATTTTTCTGGCTTTTTAACTATGCGATAAGAGCCGTTACAAATTCATCAAAGCTAGTCATTATCTTTCCCGTGGGAACAAAGCCTGTACTAAAAGAAAAATTGACAATTCTCTGTTCAGAACTCAATGTAATATAATACGTCATTTGATAGATGAAAACCTTGGCTTTCTGTTGGTTATAAATAATATAGAATTAAACGTAAGAGAGAACCATTAACAAATTCTGAAAGCGAGGATATGACAGGTGGGTGTGGCAAGAGGGGTCTAATTTTCTAATTGATGACTCTGTAACCAAACAAAATTGAAAGCTATAAAAAGTATGGTTTGTCTGAGCAATGACGATTTTATAGTGAGTAATTTATGTTTAATTTTGTACTTTTTGAAGGGGGGTGGTGGTGGATAAAATAGAAAAAAAGAATATTGCTAGAGAAAATGTGGCACATATGTCACACTAGGGGAAATTCAAGACTTTTTTAAATATTGCCTTTTAAAATTAAGAACTTAAAACTTATATACTATTAAAATATGGATTATTAGCCATGATATTATGCTATAGTAATTCGTATAACATAAAAAAAAAGTTGTTCCATAAAATTTTGAATATAACTTACTAAAAAGATCATGACATGCGCAGTAAATGATACCCAGGCAGGTAGGGTTAAAGAAAAAAAAAAAGACAAACATTTAAGACTTAATGTTTTACTTTTCAAATTAATACTAATACAATGGCAATAAATAAAATCCTATATATTTTTTTTACTAATTAGAAAAACAACTAACAAACAGTTTCAGTGCCAACCACTAACAAATACCAAATTTTTACTCAATACCATTATTTATTTGTAAAAATGATAATTTATTTATCTTTCTGGAATAGTATTTACTTTTTGAAATAATACTTATTAAGACTATTATTGTTACTTGTAGTATGGCTCATTATAAATGTGATACTTACAAATAATTGGGTCATATTTTGTTTTAAATAGTAACAAATGGTAGACTGTATCACTTGCTAAGATACACTTCAAAGTAGGCAGAATTACCTTTGTAATACAAAAAGCCTTTCCTTATTGAGTTTCTCTCATGCTGTCAAAAACATATAACTAAAATTTTAAATGTACTTGACACCATGCAAAGCATACGTTATCTTACCCACAGTTCTCCACTCTCTGTTGTGACTTGTGCCAGAAACACACACACAAGCTCTGCTGTCCCATCATAATTCATGTTCTTGTTAATAGTCCTGCTGTTAACTTTTTTACAATGAAGTCAAAGTAAAGTAATTCTGATGCAAGTATTTTTAACAATATCGGAACTTTGACAACTATTACTCGCAAGCTACAACTTATTGAGTGGCTTAACATAAAAACAAACGGTAAATCTTAATGAACTGCAATAGACTCTCTTTTGTTCCAGATGACTCCTCTGTCCAGATTTTGGGTGAGGGGGGGGGGATGTCTTGGGTCATTAATTCATCTTTATTTCCTCCAGTTTTCTTACTCTTCCTCTGTATTCTTATAACTTCTGGATTAGGAATTCTCAGATTTTCTTCCAAAAGGAGTAGCAGTAATAATTTATCACACTTCTTTGTGTTTTTACTCCTGTCTCTTTGTAGTTTCAATGAAAACGGGAATCGAAAACCTGTCATGGACATGTCTCAACTTAATCTTTAACTGGATACATCTCATTTTAAATTGGAAAACATTAGGATATTTATGAATGTTTCTTTGTCAAGGCAGGTGGATGTACAGGATGGTTATCTTTCTATACCTAATCATCAATCATCACCTCATTTTCTGCATTTCTGCCATCAAGGGTATCAGTTCTCTGCGGCTTGGTCTCAACTATATATAAATTTTCCATCAAGTAGTCAAAGTATTGGTGGTCTTCTTCATTAGATAAACTTTCAGTTTTATATGGATGATTGACTTATTCTGACTATTTCTTTTACTCAATATCTTACAGGAACTCTTCTGACCAACCAACTGGCTACATCTCTGTGTGTGTGTATCATCTGCAATTCCAAATCCCATTTTGTACCAACACAGTGTTTCATACATCTGGAATTTTCAATCAATATGGTTCAAGGCACATTTCAGCCATCTACTATAGCATTCCAAGCCTTGGAGTCTGGAGTTCATACTCTTCTGTCTTCCACATCTACTGCCAAAAACATCTTTTCTGCTTTGGAACGAAAGCTTCATTTCACAAAGTGATTCCCTTGAGGTAAGCTCACATGCATCACCTCCAAGATGACCTTGCTTCTCAGTGACACATGACATTAGACCCATTACCACAGTCTACAAACAATTTCTAATAAGTTAGTAGCCAGCTACCTTTTCTGCTATCCAGCTGAAATTGAGCTAAAGGATTATCATCAATCAGAAAGGTGTACTATACTTTAGGTAGTGCTTATTAAAATCCACGTAAACCTTGACAAAATAAACCCTATCTCTATGTCTCTAATGATAATCAAATTTGTTTTAGCAAATCGTAGCCTAAATAATCGAATAAATCTGTTTTGTTTGGTTGTTGCATCAAGTAGGAATTTTTATACAGAGTTTTGTTCTAAATTTAAGTATCTATTTCTTATTACAATGGAGCCATGAGTAACAAGCTATATAATGTAGAGTAGCTTCAGTAATAAACAATAGAGGTTCCAATGCCATCTGGATTCTAGTAGAGTTGTTTTAGGTTTGGGCTAATCAGTGGACCGCTGTTGCTGGCTGGCAGCTTCTTACTGTGTTAATCATTCCCACTCAAAGCTGGTGACAAGTCAGAAATCGGACTAAGTCCATGCAAAATTTGAACCTTACAGAGAATTAGATATTCAACCTATTATTGATTTTTAAAATGTGGTAGCATTTATTTGCACATTAATATGGTATTTATACTCACCAGACATTTTTAATGGTCTCCAATAGTGACCGTATTTTTGGAGCCTTGGTTATCAGGATTTCTTTCTTTCTTTTCCTTTTGAACTCCATCTTTTCACAGATGCCTGTTTCAAGCTTCTGGCCCTTCAACACCTTCATTGTGTATTAGTTCTTAGAGGTAATACTACTGTGGTTACTTACATCAACAATCAGGGAACATGTTCTTGTAGCTTTTTTTGTTAACAGTTTCTCTACTTTTTTGGCCTAATCTCAACATGTTCTCTTTCATGATTATCACATTCCTGGTAGATGAACATTTTGACAGACTCTTCTTGAGATCATCACCATCTTCCTACAGAGGGGATCATTCATACTTTGTTTTTTCAACTAAAGGAATAATAATAAAAAGTCCATTTTTTTATGAATCCATTTATTATGGGACCTATATACGTTACATATACCTCTGTAACTGTCTAAGACAACATTCCATTTTCTGCAATGCTACTAAATGAAAGTGTGCTGTCCTCTGGAAATGAACAGAAGATGCGTTGGTAGGTACCCTTCCTACCATAGTTACAACCAGGATGGGTTACACCTTACTGCTTTCTATTTATCTTTCTTAACCTATCTGGCACTATTTTTTAATTGTAGACCCCTGCCTCATATATGCCTAAGTTTGTTTGATTCTCCATGGATGCCCACTGACTGGGCCAGCCCTGTCGATTGTGGATGTAATAAGCCTTAGCCTTAGAACATGTCCAGTTTTTAGCTATTACTGGTCTACTCCTACCAGAATTTTTCATTACAGGCACAGGACAACAGATTACGATGACTACCTATTATGCAACCACCTGTGATGACACCTGAGAATGTGAATGTTACCCAGGTACATACATATCACCTGACTCCTCTTTTTTCATATATTATTTAAAGGATGATGAAGGTGAGGAAGTAATCTGCTCAAGAGAATGCATTGCCTGAGTATTACCATTCATACCAGTCTCTTTTGAGGCTGGTTCATTCCATTTGTTTTCCCATGAACCAAGTACACTGAAGTTACTCTGTTTTTGTATTTCTTCAAACTATGCTTGATCTCATTTCCACTTGCTGTGGTCCAGGTTGTTCACTTCCTACAAAACAACCCAAATTTTATTAAATCATCTACAGTTCCCAACTCTATCTCAATGTGAGTATTCTGGCTTTTTGTATTTCAGAGATAAGTCTGCCTGTTTTGAATTTTATATTTTTAGAATTATTAATTTCAAACAGGCACTAACCTCTGAAATATATTCCCACCAATCTCCCCACAATCAGGAGATATGTGGTTTCCATCATGAATGCAACTAGGAAATAAGGAGTATGGTGAGAAAGCATACATCATCTTGATACAAACACAATAAGTCATGTGGAAGGTGGGAGAGTGGAGAACTATTGGTAAGTTGCTACAGGCTCTGCATTGTGTCCAATACTTTCAGAACTTTGAAAACATGTTTGCTGACAGCATGATTGCAATTCAACAAGGCTTTTCATATTTCAGAAGTTTGACGTTCATTTTTACTTTAAAAATCTAAATTAGATACTTCAAAGGTTAAGAACATTATAGCAGACTAATCAGGTACTAAACCAATTTTTTACAGATTTTCTCAGTACAGAAATGTATCTTCTCTTGGCTTTGAGCATTTATTGTGACTAAGATCTACAACAAGTTGACAGGATATTGAATTTGTCTTTTGATTTATAAATTTTCATAGCAGAACTAAGTAAAAAAAAGATATGGAAGAAGACTGGCTACTTAGAAAAGTATTTAGTGTACATATAATAACAAAAGGTAAATAATTATAAACAACCCAATAATGCTGTTTAAAACATAGCATCTGTTCAAATAACTTTTTAATTCAATTGCACCAATTAATTGTAAAAATACATGGTTCACGCTTGTTGTTTAGTTCTAACAATGTTCAAAATAATACCCATCCTTCCATACATCACAAGCTGCTTAAGTAAGAGGCAGCCTTATTACTAGTGAAAATAAAGAACCAAACACTATTATTAAAAAATTATTATATATTAACTTGCTGATTTTCATCACATAACTATTATGTGAAGTATTCCTATTAATTTTACAAGTGACACTTGTACAAGTATATATACCTTACTAACTGCCCTCGAAAAGTTGGGATGAATGTATTACAAACGCAAACAAGCTAGTGATCAAGTAATAAACGCACTACATATCTCTTACAGTCTTGGACCAATTATGTATTTAAAAATCAAAAGATACCAAAATGTATCTAACTTTTAAAAAATCTTTTCTCTAATCATAAAGCAAGCACTTTCCAGAAGGTTAGGCCCTCCTTCAGAGGTTCAACTTACCACTGAAAGAGATGAAGCTTTTTGTTTTGTGGTTTACACTTCTCAGTATTCTATACTTTAGAAGCCATGAACATGAGAAAAGTATATCTGTTATTAATCACTACAAAATGTACCACTACATCTTATCAAAGGAAAGATATCCAGACAAAATTAATTTAAACCAATATAGGGATATATATTTATATCAAACAGATAATTTATAAATTTACTGACAAATGTAAAAAAAAAGCTACTGTAGCACTGGGGCTAAGCTTTAGTTAACTAATACATGTCAATAAACAAATAGGCTACTGATTGAAATTTTAGTAACCAAAATGCAAAAGAAAAAGCCAGCAATGGATAAGCTTCAACCAGCTTCTTTTTACTGAGTAAAAATATTTTAATATTTAGCTACCTGACCTATGTTTCATGCAGATTAATGGTGGCTGCAAAACTTAATAATACTGAAACGATATTTTAAGGAATCTACTTCATACAAGCAAGGTTTCATGGAAATTGTCAGCTTGGTGTACACAATATTACTGACCATTGGTAGCCCTTATCATGTAAGTTCACTGCCTCCACAACATCCAAAGACAACCCATTCCAAAAGCCAACCACCATGTTATAAAAATATAACTGTCTTAGCTGAAGATGACTTCTACCTTGCCAAACTGTATATTTCTATATGCTAGTCTTACCATTAAGTATGTAAAAAGATGATGCATCAACACTATCGAATTCCCTTTACAATCATAAACACCGTCAATCAGATCCCCTCTAACTCTCCTTTTTTAC
>NW_013672935.1:25721-29719 GCF_000517525.1 Limulus polyphemus | reverse complement strand
ATATTTCTATATGCTAGTCTTACCATTAAGTATGAAAAAAGATGATGCATCAACACTATCAATTCCCTTTACAATCATAAACACCTCAATCAGATCCCCCTCTAACTCTACCTTTTTACAAGAAAAACCATTTCAGAGATCTTAATCTCTCCTCCTATGAGAACCCTTCCATCCCAGACACCATTCTAATAACTCTCCTCTGAACCCCTTTCCAAAAATTATCCTTCCTAAGGTAAAGAGTCCTAGAGTGAACACAATATTCCAAATATGGCCTAGCCATTGACCTGTACAATGAAATTATAACCTCTTTAGACTTGTGTTCAATAGTTCTGCAGATACAACCTAAAGTACTAGCAACAGCACACTGCTTGGATGGTTTAAGAGACTGATCGACCACTATACCAAGATCCCTTTCTTTCATGACACTGTTAAGGTTCACTTCACTACATTTTGTCCCTTAACCCTCGGGGTCATTGGGGCACAACTGATGACTTTGCAACCTGCTCTTTCCATCTTTCCCGGTTTTCCACCACCCTCTGGGAGTTGACGAACTCCAGGCCTGCCCACTCTTTGATGCTGTCTTCCCACCTCATCTGTTTCTGTCTGCCTCTTTTTCTTTTCCTTCTCCCAGTGCCTTGCAAGATGGTCTTTGCCAAGCCAGATAACTGTGAGACATAACCATACCACTTCAGTTTGTGTTTTTTGACAGTGGTCAAGAGATCTTCGTATGGTCTGATAGTTTGTTGGATCTTGCTGCGGACCTCTTCGTTGGTAACACGGTCTTTATATGAGATGTGCAAGATCTTTCTGTAGCAACTCATTTCCATGGCCTTTATTCTTCTTTCTAGATCTGCTGTGAGGATCCACGTTTCACAAGCATACAGAAATATGGATTTGACAAGGGAGTGCAACTACCTAACTTTGGAACTAAGAGTGATGTTGTTGTCATTCCATATTGGTTTCAACCTAGCCAGTACTGTTGTTGTCTGTGCAATCCTGGAAAGTATCTCAGGTTTGGAACCTTCATCTGTGACAACTGATCTCAGGTGTTTGAAACTTTTTATTGTTTCAAGTCTTTGCTTGTGTACATTGATCTCAATGCTGATGCCATACCATTGTTGATCATCAGTTTAATCATCTTGGCACTGATATCCATGCCGTAAGCTATTGATGTTTTGTCGAGGCATTCCACCAAGCCGGCTAGTTCTTGCTCTTCTCCTGCTAATCCATCAATGTCATCTGCTACGCAAAGGTTGGTGATTGGCCTGCCTCCAATACTGACAGCATCTGCATGATCTTCCAAGGCATCAGTCATAATCCTTTCTAAAAAGATGTTAAATAAAGTGGAGGAGAGTAGGCATCCTTGTCAAACTCCAAACGCTGTTTGAAACCAGTCCCCTAAGCTGCCATTTATGAAGACTGCACTCATGGCCTTGTCATAAAGGTTTTCAATGACTTGAACAAGATTGGCACTGATTTTGTACTTCCACATGGTTGCCCATAAAGCTGCATGCCATACCCTGTCAAAGGTCTTCTTGAAGATGTGTCTCACAAAGGATCCTATGACTGAAGATCAGTTCTGTGGTGCACGAACCCCACCCGTTCTTCAGTAGTAATCTTTTCCACTTCTCTTCTCTGCCAGATCTTATTGCAGCTTGTAGTGAGGGAGGGAATCAAGGCTTCTCCCCCAGCCTGAACCATTTTTCTGTTGGTATGTTATCAACTCCAGCTGACTTCCCTTTCTTCAGTGATCTTACTGCATTTTCTACCCCTTCCTGAAGTATAGGATAGTTGTCCTCTTCAGTTGTCTGAGGGCAGTGTAGTACTGTTGAATCTCCATTGGTCTTGTGGTTATATAGTTCTGAGCAATATCCTGTCCACTAATGGAGGAAGTGTTGTTCTTCTACGAGACATTTTCCTGATTTGTCTTGGATGGTAGTGGTTTACCCTTGTTTTACAGCTGTTGGATCTTTTAGAAGTTGGTATGTTTTTTACTGTTCTTGTTCAAGTTTTCTTCAATTTCATTGCACTGTTTTTTTATTCAGTTTTCCTTTGCCTTCTTCATGCCTTTTTCAAATTTTGTTGTTGACTTCTCTGTATTTTTGCACTCCTTCAGGATTGCCTTTTCTCTTTTTCAGTCTCTTCCTTTGTCACATAGGTTCAGAATATTTGGCATGACCCAGAGTTTCTTAGTCTGACGGTGCTCACCAAGGATCTTGTTGGGTGCATCAGTCACTGTTGTGTTGAAGGTGGTGATCATTGAATCTAAGTCTGTGTTTTCATCACCCAGCATGGTAAGAGGTGTAAATTTCCCACCAACCATTTCTTTAAAGGCTTCTGCCACATCAGGGTCTTTCAGTTTCTCAAGGTCAAGCTTAATACTTGTGTGCTTTGGTTTGCTGGTTTTCTTCAGATGGAGATGAAAAGTCATGATCACTTCCAATGTCTGCTCCTGGAAAACTTCATGTTCTTGCAGTGTGGACTCCTGTTTGAAAGCACTTTTTCACCATAATGTTATTCCCATCCAAATTATACTTATAATTCAGCTTATGATAACCCACATGCATTATCTTGCATTCATTATAATTAAAACCCATCTGCCATTTATTCCCCCAACTTACTAAATGATCTAAATTCTTTTGTAAATCAGCAACATTTTCCTCACAGCCAGGAATACCTGAGACCTTAATATCATCAGCAAACTTAAGAATTTGTTGACTATTCCTTCATCTATGTCACTGAAGCAAATCAAAAAGAGCAAAGGTCCTCAGACTGAGCCCTGAGGTACCCCACTTGTAACATTAATCCAGTTTCACTGAACCCTATTTATAACAACCCTCTGCTTTCTTCCATCCAGCCACTCTTCTATCCAATTAGCTAACTTAAACTCCACATCTATAGAATTTATTTTTTTACAAGCCTTTTATGTGTCACCTTGTCAAAGGCCTTCTGAAAATTCAGATATGTCACATCCACATCTGTACCTTCATCTACACAAGCAATAACCTTTCCAAAGAATGTCAAAAGATTTATAAGGCAAGAATTTCCCTTAGCGAAACCATGGTGACTATCCAATAAAATCTTAAGCTTTCTTAAATGACTTTGCAAAGCACCTTTTATTAGACTTTCCAAAACCTTTTCCACTACTAATGTATGCCTAAGAGGCCTATAATTACTGAGACAATTTTTATTACCTCCCTTGAAAAGAGGAGTAACATTGGCCAATTTCCAATCCTCTGGCACATGTCCACTATTCAAGGACTTACAAAACAAACAGTAGCAAGTGGGTCACATATCCAATCCTTAACTCTCTCAATACGGGGTCAATTAACGTGATGACCTTGTAACCATTTTGTGCTTGTTATAGTTTTCATTCTATAACTTTTAAATTAGTAAGCAAATGTCAATGATATATGGCAGATTATCAGTAAACATTGCAATGCTTTCATATGCAAAATATCTAATTTTTTTAATATGTCATAAAGTTTGTAAAGCAATGTTTCTCTCGTGGCTTTTATTTTCTTTTCACATATTGTCTATCTATCATGCAAAGTAATTTTCATTTTAAGATTAAAAGTACTTTTATGCATCAGAAAATTTTGAAATTTCATATGCGAAATCCTTATAATATCTGGATAGTCACAAATGTTTCTTTAACAAATACTTTATATTTTATCTGTTATTTTTAGTAATTAATCTCTGTACAATTTTGGCAGATTTGAACGAACTCAAAATCACCATAAAACATTAGGAAATAAACATAAATGTTTTGACGAAATAGCTTAAATCTCATAACATTATACATTTTTATTATATTGACCTTTCAGCCATGCCTGGCTAACAATACAGGAATTACAATTATGCGGCTCACGTGCACTCATGTTACCGTACAAATAACATAAAACTTACTTTTGATCTGTACAAAGCAATTTGCCTTGGTTGTGTTTTAGTCAAGTAGTATTTTGCAAATACAGTCACATTTCAATTATTATACATTA
>NW_013672935.1:22765-25441 GCF_000517525.1 Limulus polyphemus | reverse complement strand
GTGTTTTAGTCAAGTAGTATTTTGTCAAATAGTCACATTTCAATTATTATACATTATATATGTACATACATTATTGCTATTTTGAAATAAGTTCTTAAAGTTATTTTTCCTAAAACATAGAACAGTAAATAAAGAAGTAAAAGCAAACAATTATCTCTTCCAGTTACAACCTTTGTACTCAATTTTAGAACTATACATTACTCAATTTCTTAATTTAAAAGTAAATATTTAAAAACACAGATAAACAATAATTTTTGTGTGTCACGTGGTATGTTGAATGCAGCACTGGTTCAAATTAGATGCTTGTGAAGTCAAAATACAAAGTCTACAGTTTTGTACGAATTAGAACATCAAGCTACAGATATTGACAAGCTAGGCTATAAAATAGAAAGGTCTTATCTTTTCTATTTGCTAAGATATTGCTCATGTAATAAATCAAACACAGTGGCACCCTGCCCACCTCTTTCCATTTTTGGAAACACTCCCTTATGTACACTTAATTCTATATATGATACGAATAACCAATCAGAAGCTCAGAATGTTCCCCTAGTGGTTTTCTCAGCCTTTCTAACGTGGTTAACACCATTTCTTTATTTGGAGCCAAGATTTCAATGAGGTAGGTTGTGTCTTTAGTCTGCTCAAAATTGCACATTTTTTTTAAAGAGTAAAATACATCTTAGTTACTAAATTTGATAAATTATAGTGAATTCTATGGTACTGATGTAGTACTTTATGACTTTTTAGTTATTCAAATGTATTTATTAAACTTAAAAAATATTTTCTTTCATATCCTCCATGTGCAAAATTTTTAAAGGCTTAGCAACCTACGTCAAGCTGCAACCAAGTACAAAGGTCGTAACAAGAAGAGATAATTGTTTGCTTCACTTCTTTATTCACTGTTCTATGTTTTAGGAAAAATAAGTTTAAGAACTTATTTCAAAATATCAATAATCTATATACATATATAATAATTGAAATGTGACTGTACTTAACAAAATACTAGTGGACTAAAACACAGCCAAGACAAGTTACTTTGTACAGACCAAAGGTCAGTTTTATGTAATTTGATATTGTAACATGAGTGCACGTGAGCCGCATCTGTACTGTTAGCCAAGCACGGCTGAAAGGTCAATGTACTAAAATTAATAAATATATATAAATGTATTATAATGTTATGAGATTTAAGCTATTTTGGCTAAACATTTATGTTTTTGAGTTATAATTTGTGTTCATAATTTATGTTTATTTCCTAATTTTTTATGGTGGTTGCGAGATCGTTCAAATCTACCGAACCTGTACAGAGACTAATTAGTGAAGATAATAGATAAAATATAAAGTTTTTTCTTAAGAAATGTTTGATAGCTATCTGGACATTATAAATATTTTGCATATAAAATTTCAAAATTTTCTGATGCATAAAAGTATTTTTAATCTTGAAATAAAAATTATTTAGCATGATAGATAGGCAACATGTGAAAAGAGAAAAAAAAGCCACGAGAGAAACATTGCTTTACAAACCTTATGACTTAATAGAAAAATTAGATATTTTGCATATGAAAGCATTGTAATGTTTACTGATAAACTGCCAAAATTCGTTAACATTCGCTTACTAATTCAAAAGTTATAGCATGAAAACTATAACAAGCACAATATGATTACGAGGTCATCACACTGACCGACCCCGTATTGAAAGTTAAATCTTCATCAGTAAAAACTGAAGAAAAATAAAAATTTAATAACCCAGCCATCTCATAATCATTAGATATGAGCCTTTCTTTATCATTCCTTAAAGGTCCTACCCCATCCTAACATTTTGTTTACCCTTAATGTATCTAGAGAAATCCTTAATTTTTACATTTTTAACCAAGCTTTTTTTCATACACCCCTTTTTGATGTCCTAATTTTCTGTTTGGCCAACTTTCTTGATACTCTATAATGATCTAAATCTCCTGTCAAACCAATCAATTTAAATTTCTTAAATTTGTGGTTTTTTTCTTTAATTTTATCCCTATACCCTTTGTGTGCCAACCTGATTTTTTACTTGCAGCCACCGTCTTCTTTCTGAAGAACAATAACAGTGTAAAGTAAACAATAAAATAAAAATTATCTCAGTTTATAAAAGTAGTTAAAATAGACTTACTTCTAATATAGTAATCTTCAAGTTGTCTTTTTTGTCCTTGAAGAAGCTCATGAACCTTTCCAACAGAAGCAGGTCCTTCTGTTGGCTTTTCTAATTTTTGAGATAAAGTTGGCTTTTCATCTTTAAAAAAGTCTGTTTGTTGGCTGCCTTTAGAAATATCATTAAATAATGCTGGCTTTTCTTTGTAATCCTTCTCAACAAAGACTTTTTGTACTGTTTGAAAATTACACATAGACACCTTCTTAGTTTCTGTCTGAAAAGGTAAACTATTCATTGAATCTTTCGGACTATGTATATGCAAGCTTTTAATACTTGCACCATTTACCTTACTTTCATTTGTAGTTTTCCTGACAGGAGACTTTTCATTAGATTTGACTTTTGAACGTACAAAGTTTGTATTATGATTAGTCATTTGTGCACATGTATTTATTTTACACGTTGAAACAGGCAGTAGAGACTGTGAATTTAACTTAGACTCATGTATATTAATTGTACTGGAACCTAAAACTTGCTGACTAGAGTCTTGGGCTTTTTTT
>NW_013672935.1:13679-21846 GCF_000517525.1 Limulus polyphemus | reverse complement strand
CATTATATATGTATATAGATTATAGCTATTTTGAAATAAGTTCTTAAACTTATTTTTCCTAACATATAGAACATTAAATAAAGTAAGGCAAACAATTAACTCTTCTAGTTACCTTTGTACTCGGTTGCTGCTTAACATAGGTTGCTAAGCCTTTAAAAATTTTGCATGTGGAGGATATGAAACAAAATATTGTTTTTAGGTTTTATATATATATACATTTGAATAATTAAAAAAATCATAAATTACTACATTAATACCATAGAATTCTACTATAATTTACCAAGCTTAGTAACTAAGCTTTATTTGGGTCTAAAGAAATATTAAATTTTGAGCAGACTAAAGACACAACCTACCTCATCTTGGTTTAAAAGAAAAAAATGGTGGAAGGAATGTTAGAGTGACTGAGAAAACCACGAGGGGGACATTATAAGCTTCTGGTTGGTTATTCATGTCATATATAGAAGTAAGTGTATATAAGGGAGCATTTCCAAAAATGGAAAGAGGTGGGTGAGGTGCCACTGTGTTTGATTTATTACGTGAGCAATATCTTAGTAAATAGAAAAGATAAGGTATTCTTATTTTATATTCTAGCTTGTCAGTATCTGTAATTTGAGTTTCTAATTTATATGAAACTACAGACTTAGTACTTTGACTTCACAAACATCTAATTTGAACCAGTGCTGCATTCAACATACCACTTGACACACAAAAATCAATGTTTATCTGTTTTTAATATTTATTTTTAAATTAGCAAACTGAGTAATGTATAGTTCTAAAATTTGAATTATAATGTACAGTTTGAAACCAAAGTTATTGACATAAATTCATGAAATAGTAGTTCAATAAAATTTTGAATGCGAGTCAACAAATGAGATGACATGGCCTTTCACCTGTGAACTGTCTCGAAAGGGTTAATATGCTTTAATATTAAGCATTTCATTTCACAATGTACATATGTCAAACTAGCAATTGATGTATACAATAACATATTAAAAGAATGTAAAGCTAGAATATTCAAAACCTCTAAAATTAAACTACAATCAACTTACTTCTGACATAGTAATCTTCAAGTTGTCTTTTCTGTCCTTGAAGTAATTCATGAAGCTTTCCAGTAGCAGTAAGTTCTTCTTTAGGCTTTTCTAATTTCTGGGATGAGGTTAGATTTTCAGCTTTAAATAAATGTACTTGGTGGTTGTTTTTAGAAATATCTTTAAAAGGTTTGAGCTTCTTGTCATCCTTTTCAACAACAACTTTTTGTACTGTCTGAAATTTACGTGACACATTGCCACTTTCTTTCAAACTGGATAAACTATTCATTGAATCTTTAAAACTATGTACATGCATGCTTCTAATCCTTCTACCATTTATTTTACTGTCACACAAAGTTTTCCTCACAAGAGACTTTCCATTAGGTTTCACTTTTGACCGTATAAAGTTTGTTTTATGATTAGCCATTTGTACACAGGTGTTTAATTTACAAGCAGAAACAGGCAGTACTGACTGTGAGTTTAATTTAGACTCCAAAGTTATCTAAAACTATGAACAGACTTCAAGCAAAAATTGCCCAGAACAAATTTTTAGATAAATTGAAAAAAGCCCAAGACTCTAGTCAGCAAGTCTTAGGTTCCAGTACAATTAATATACATGAAAGAAACAGGACACAAACTTATTACATTGTTTCCTTTATATGCCAGTATAGTGAAGAAACAGGACACAAACTTATTAAATTTCAATAACCTTTGCAAGGCCAACAGTGATCTGAAATAACTGATTAAAGAAACTCTCCACATCAAACAACTTTCACCAACACTAAATAACATGCAGTCTTCATTTAAATTGCACATTTTTTAATATCTACAGTATTTTTGTTTGTTATTACTTTGTATTTTAGTTTGATTAACTTATCATTATTACAGCAGTGTATTTTAGTTATTTATTTAGGAGTGATGCAGTTCTTTTATTTCGCTTTAGATATTGAAGATGGAATCTGTAAAATCTGTTATAAATAAAAAAATGTTTTTCATCTTAAGTATTGTTATCCTTTTTATTGTGAAATTTTGTTTTTTTTCTGATTATTGGAATGTTAGTAATTTACAACAAAACAGTTTCAAATATCTGGGTATTTTTGATAGGTTAATATAGTCTTATTATTAATGAATTTATAAAATAGAACAAGGAGTGATCATGGAAATTTTTTCTTAATATTTTTCATTTAAGTGCAGCATAATAAGTTTATGATTTTTATATTGTAGTTACTTTTGTTCAGAAATATATATATATAAAACAAACTTAGCACTTACTTTAACCCTACACTGGTTTTCATTCAGATGCCTTCTTTTGTAAGCCTCCTCTTTTTTTTTTCAAGAATAATTGTCCAAAAAATAATACATACAGCTTTCAAATATGCATCTTAAAAGACAAAAAATAAAATGGGAACTAAAATATAATGTCCTAAAACTATTTAGCTTTTTAAACAAGCTGTAAGTAGGTTGAAAAAATGTCCATTACCCATTGGAGCACCCTACACACATCAAGATCTTTTTGTGAAATAATGTGGGAAAACAAAACATAATATCATCAGAATCATCTTACTGTTGGTTATATACCTGTACCATTGACAAGTAGACATGAGCAAATAAGTAATTTCAAAAACATGAAGAGTTGGGAATGGCTTCTCTGTTAGGTATGATAAATTTATTGTTATCACAGAAAATGTAGAAGGTGGAAGGTTCTTATTGTATATACTGGCCTGTTAGAATATGTAGCTTGTGTATCTAATTGGTGAATGCTGAAACCCATGTAAGGGAAGAAGGAGAATCTAAAAATGACAATTCAGAGTGCAGAGGGTCAATGACATGGTGAAATATTTCCTTTTGAAATTAAGAAATTAATACTTAGATGATACAGAAATTTTATTTATAAACCATGTTTTAATGTTAAGTTGATTGACGTTTGTTTCTTATAAAATAGTTTAAATTTTTAATAGAACTACAAATAGGTCATTACATGCACATTTTGACCCAACCCACCCGTATTCAGAGCATTAATACAGTTCAGACCATTAAAGATATGACAGAAATTGCATATTTTTTGAATTTTTATTCAAGAAATAAACAAGATAAGCATTGCACAATGTTAAAATATCAGTTGTACAGTATATTAGTGTAAAACAGTTATGAAATAGAATCATATTGGTAAATTAAACTTTAAAAGTTGAGTTGCGAGTATGCACACTTGGTCTGGAAAAGGTTAAAGTTTTAATTAACTCCAATAAATTATAGTTTTATTTCAGATAAAATCAGTAGGTTTCAGGGAGCCAGGAATTCTCCACCCCCACAAAAAAGCTATATTTTTTTAATGTCCATGTAGAATTTTGAATTGATGTTTAAAAAAATTGTAAAGTAACTTGTTTAATGTATTTTATCGAAGCAGAAATAAGAACAGTATTGTAATAGTGTACATTTTCATTTTCAGATTCTGCAATAGTCACATGCAAGTGGCTGGAATGCTTCCCAAGAAAGAGCGTAAAACTAAGAAAGAGAAAGAATGTATTCCATCAGATGGTAAAGTAAAGTTTGCTGATCGACTCAGGGCACTTCTAAAAAAAGAAAATAATGAACTTCCAGCAGAGGACACTTTTAACGCTGATGACCCGTATGCCTTTCCAGAGCCTTTCCAGGAGAAGGAAAGAGGAAGTGCTGGAACTTGCATAAAGAACCCTAAAACTCCAAATCAGAAATTTTTATCAGAAACAGTAAATGTTGATATTTCCTTAAAGGGAGAACAACTCCAGAACAGAGGCAGTACTCCTGATAGTAAATCAAAATCTCATATTGTTTCCTCTATATGCCACTATAGTGGGTATTTTAGTTATTTACTTAGGAATGATGTAATTTTTTTATTCTGCTTTAGATACTGAAGATGGAATATGTAGAATTACAAAACATTTATCTGTGTCCCCTTCAGTTATAAATAAATAATGTTGTTCATCTTAAGTATCGTTATCCTTTTTACTGTGAACATTCTAATAGTAGGTAATAAACAATACCAGGTAAAACCTAAAATAATGTTTTGAACTACTAATTAGGAACAACAATGATTTGATTTGTATACATTTTCTACAGTTTCTGTCCAATGATTGGTTGTTGAAACACATACACTGTTTATTTTATAACTTGAAGTTATATGATGTAAAACATGGGGTTCAGTTTAAATTGACCTTCAATGGTGTTTGAAGTTTGGCAACCTTTGGATTAACAAACTTTCTACAATTTTTCTTTTAACATTAATTCCAATTTTATATATTAATTTGGCTGATGTCCAGTAAATTTTGCCATCAAGATTCCTCATGTATAGAAAAAGAGCATTAATTGTTTGACAATTTGCAACATCTTTTTTGTTTTGCAGTCTTGTTAAGCTTAACCAATCAAACACCGATGTATCCATCCACTAGATTTTTATAACTAAATCAGGAGCTCACTTCTTGTAGTTGTTGTACCTGATGATGTCAGGTTAACCTGATAAAATGTTGTGACCATATATATATATACCTGACAAACAGATTTTAAGTAACAATAACTGTTCACTAATTCTCTTTGAACTTATGACTCTCTGAATGTACCAATATTCTACACTGGTAAGTAAGTGTAATAATTTCTTTTTAGACTTTACAAAATACTTTCAATTTAGCAAGAAATACTTTTTTTTCCTTTGGAGAAACTAGAAAGTTACATCCATCCTGTCACCAGGATGACAGTTTGAAACCAGTATATCAATGGAATGGCTAAACCGAAACCAAAATAAACAAAATCTAATTTATAATGACAAATATCGGTAAAATTATCTTGCTTAAAATACCCAATTCAACACTTTATCTATTGTAATTACATCATTAATGGCACATAGATAAACATTCTTTATATGTTATGGTACAACATTATGCTGTATTGTATATTCGATCTTTAAACTTTAAAAAATTTTGAATTCTCAATAGTGGTCTAAACACACATTGAAGGTGAATTTGTGGATAGACTCTGTTAATTATGGCATTTAATTTCTTCTTCAAGATCGAATACAATTCTCCTAACAATCTTGTATTATTTATGAATTCTGTTGCTCCATGTGTGTGGGCACTTACATTTAAATAACTTTACTAAAATAAGTTCTAACTATAAGAAAGTATTACCGAAGTCTCTTATTGTCTTAATCACACAATACAGGTTTACTCTCAGGTAATGATGACCACCAACTGTCAATATTGTTCAATTAAAAGTACTGTGTTTAATAATCAACTGGTGTAAAATGTGTACTTACTCTCGATTTTCATTTGAAGGAATGGGATTTGTGCATTTCTGGTTGTTATATCTTGCCACATGAGCACACTGTTTGAATGGTGCAGTCTTGTCTTCCAAAATGTGTCGAATACAAAAGGCAAATCCATTTAAGCGACGCTGTTTGCAAAGCTTTGCACTATACGAGCAAAGGGGCTTGCTATCCACTGGTGAAAAGTGAATGTGTTTCCCTACAAACATTCTGCACATGGAACTTCTACTTTTTCATTTGAAGTTCCTCACATTTTATACTTTAAAGAAAAACAAACAAAACATATAAACTCTCAATTCTTAATATGTCTCTATGTATTAATACTAACTACAGTATTCTCTAAACAAAATAACCAAACATTGGTACTCCTAAATTAAAACTTGTCACATACATGGAGGCAAAAAGTTATAAATAAAAGCACATACAGAAACATATATTTTATAGCCTGTATGAACTCAAAATTGTCCTACCAAAAACTAATTTAAATAAGTACATCTTTACCTGCTTATAAGTTATCCATATGCACAATAATTCTTTTATTTTAAACTATTATTTGATATCACATGTATAGAAACAATCCCACTTTGTACAAATTAAAATGATCATCTTATAATACATCAATGTCAAATAAATAGCTAACATATATTTTGGTCCTTATTAACAATAACAATAAATACTTCATATTAATGTCATTAAAAAATAAATTATAAAATAACTTACAGACATAGATGATTAACATTTATTAATTAGTAACAGTAATAACTGGCTTTGTGTATACCTGGAATTTAGAAATTGAGATATTTCATTTTCCAAATGTATACTTAAGTCTTAAGCCTAAGACTAAGAGCACATATTTAACGAATTTGAGTTTGTTCTGATAATATGTATGATAACTTCAAACGTTAGCAGGCTACAGTTAGAAATAGTAATTATGCAATACAAAAAAAACAAAAACATTTTCATTTTAACAGTTTTAAGTGATCAACCTTACATAAAATTCACTCTCACAATCAGTTACTTGAGTATAATTTATATCATTTTTTAACATATCGGCATAGATTTAAGATTACTGACTGAAATCAAAATGATGAAATATTTGAGCAAAACTAGTAACAATATTAATATATTATGGTATGCTACTGCTTCATTGCTATGTGCTTATACTTTGCACCTAAAGTTTATAAAGTAAGCCTAACTTGAATAATCTCTCGATGTTAGGCTTAGTAAAAAATGTACTGCGACTTAAATGCTAAGCCTAACGACGAAAAGAAATGTTATGAACCTAAACTCATTATTGAATGATAAAAATAGAATGTATTCCTCACTTTTAGATTTCAGAAGTCCTAAAATGTCTTTTCAAATATTATCAATTACTAACTTCTTATTTGCCAATTTAATGAATGGTTGAAAAAACAACTATATCAATGCCATTTCAAACATTAAATATGGCTGCCACTACCTCATTCATAAGCTTTAAGATTATCACAGTACCCTGTTATACGGCTGCGCCGCAATACTTGTACACAACTATAGTGACTACTCAAGCCATGTGTGTAATTAAAATAATTTATTTATGTTTTGACATTTCTTGTATGAGCCAAAACAGATATTAAACGTATATGATTCTAATCAAAAACATGCATAATTTTATTGAGCACAAGTAAAATGAAATAAAATTTTGTTTAAGAACAACACATCAAAACATTAGACCATTATATCCACAAGCCCAGGGTTATATTGACACAATTTAATAATCTATCTGTCTATCACTCCACCGTAAAGTATCATTCCGCACTGGTAAAAAATAGGTCCGAGAGAAATTGCAACACTGTTGTACAAATCTTGTGACTGTAACATAATAGAAACTTATTATCATTATATATTTTCATTTGCTTAACAACACATATGTGCAAGCAATCATCAATATTTACCACAAAACATAATACGCGGAAGCGTACTATAAATGTAGATCCCTTTTATAAATAAGTCTAGGAACCACGAGGTGTCTCGTCTCATGCCGGGGAATAATATAACCCACAAACACACAAAAAAAGAAAACGTACAAAGTTGTGTATGTTTTTAAAGCAATTTCTTTAAAAATAAAAAAGAATATTTTTCTATAACACTTACCAATATCTTTTCTATTTTACTTTTTTTATATCATTTTATTGGTTTTTCTTGAGTTAAGATGTTTCTATTCACACAAGCTAATAAAATCCAATTCAAAGTCAGCTATTCTTTTTTCAATATAACATATAATTATCCAACAGTAACAATTATTTTTCAATAAATATACCGCCCCAGTAGCACAGCGGTACGTCTGCGGACTTATACCGCTAGAAATCGGGTTTCGATAACCGTGGTGGGCAGAGCACAGATAGCCCTTTGTGTAGCTTTGTGCTTAACTGCAAACAATAAATATATTGATATCGTATATCATATAAACCAGATATATATTAAATTATTTTAAAGACAAGTATAAGTAGTTCTATATCTAGTTTCATCTGGTGGCATTGATAAATAAATTCTAGTCATATTTGATATTGTTAGTTACATTTACCCACAAAACCCGAACATTAGAGGTGTGATAGTGTGACTAGTGACTACAGAGTTTTTATTTATATTAGAGATGTGATAGTGTGACTAGTGACTACTGACTTATGTGGTAACTTATTTTTAAAATATTGTTACGACAGCGGAAGTCACGTGACCCTGGTAACACGTCATAATATTCTCGAGGGTTCTTGAATGCTCGAGTGCTTACTAGATGTACGGTATTCTTGTATATAAAACCGCCAAGAAGTGACGGCAACAATGGAATTGAATTGTAGACAGAGATAGAGAC
>NW_013672935.1:11218-13219 GCF_000517525.1 Limulus polyphemus | reverse complement strand
CTAACGACCAGAGACGTAACAATATTCATAACTACTAAAACATTAATTTTACAATTGCATTTCGCTTTCACATTCCATCAATCATGTGAGAGTTTTTTTCACACATTGTTTATACAAACTTTCAAGACAGACACATTTATACTAAGGGAGATATTTTTAAATCACATGTTACTTATTGCTTTTTGATAAAACAAAATTATTTTTTTAATAATCAAGCTCAGTGGACATGAATAATTTTATTCTTATGTGCTTTCAATATTTATATTGTCATTGGCATGTAAAAAAACAACTTTAATAAACCTTTCACCGTGCATCGAACAGGAACATATCTGCTAATATTTTCAGTTTTACCCTTGTTGAAAAGAAACCTGTAATATAAACACAGAAGTTGTAGATAATGGCTATCAAGTTATGCTTTCGATGGAGATGGCGTCACCTACCTGGTCAGCCTAGGGATTTAATGTTAACGGTAAAACAGATTACCCACCTATCAACCAAGGAAGATTTAGACTGCGATTATTCCATCACCATTACCCACCTATCAACCAAGGAAGATTTAGATTGCGATTATTCCATCACCATTACCCACCTATCAACCAAGGAAGATTTAGATTGCGATTATTCCATCACCATTACCCACCTATCAACCAAGGAAGATATAGACAGCGATTATTCCATCAAGTTGTACTATGGAATGCTTGGTATCCAGGTCAACTGACTCGTTTCTTTAGTGAGTTTGATGTAATTAAATACTTGTAACACATAAGCAGTTCTATGGCTGAGATCCCGTCATGACATGCTATTGAAAAGACATGATTATGTTGAAAACAGACTGGTTCACAGAGCCAAATTCAAATACTGATGCCACAATTCATGGGAAACTCTGGCAGTCTACGCATTTGATTTGCAATGTTTGCACAGCAAAACACATCTAGACGTATCTGCAGCAGAACACAGAGATATTCATTAACGGTTTGCCAACAAAGCCTATGGTATTCAGATACATAGTAATTTTTTTATTCTGTCTTAATAGGGTTTTTCTGTCATTTGTAAATTGTCTACAAGGAACGCGTAAAAGAGAATGCCCGTAGCCATCTTGTCTTCACATAACTCTTATCAACTTAGTTTACAAAGGGGTTAATTAGATTGGTGAACCAAGTTACTTTAAGGTTAGTTTTTGAACTTATCTTTGTGGTGGTTCTACAAACTAAATTGTATAGATCTTTAACGTGATAATAAGCAATAAATCTATATGAAATCCTCAAAGTAAACAGAAATCGTTCTTTTGACTTACTGTTACGTCTCTGTTCGTTTGTTAATTTTCCGTAAAAATTCTTTCCGAAGAAACGTTAGCGACACAAGTTCTTTCTTAAATAAAACTAGTTTATTCTTTCTCAATACAACTTTGAAATTCAATTAATTTCCACAGTCACGCTATAACTTAAACAAACGTTATAATTCACAACGAACGATTCACGCGCTCGACTCAATTGTCCGTCTCTATCTCTGTCTACAATTCAATTCCATTGTTGCCGTCACTTATTGGCGGTTTTATATACAAGAATACCGTACATCTAGTAAGCACTCGAGCATTCAAGAACTCTCGAGAATATTATGACGTGTTACCAGGGTCACGTGACTTCCGCTGTCGTAACAATATTTTAAAAATAAGTTACCACATAAGTCAGTTTTACGTAATCACAAACAACTAGAACTGGATACGTCTCATGATGACGTAACTGGACTAAAAAATTAATATTGTTTTTTAAAGATCGATTGTATTTTGTGTTACAGGTTACGAGAATCAATTTCACTGGACAAGAACCAAGACTATATTCTGAGCTCTCTAGTGCTACATATTATTATACTACAAAGCTCCAAGCTCTGCTATAGCTTCTAGAATGCCAAATCGCCCAAGTAATTAGGTAAGTCCCATTAATAAAGAAAGGACAACCAGAGTTTTTACATATTTATCTTAATACGACCTACTTACCGAATACA